>NC_088921.1:2667500-2797500 GCF_038396675.1 Hydra vulgaris | reverse complement strand
AAGCATAAACCAATTTTAACTAACCGATAGGTACACTCATGTGGGACTGTCAAATATCCCCTTAAAACTTCCTCAATAAAGTCTTTAGCTTCATTTGTTAGTTTAGGTTCATAATCTGAATAAACTAGTTCACCTTCGCATTTTTTCTCAAGCCACCCTGCCACATAGGCTGCAGAGTTCTCTTCAGTTTCAGAAAGACCCACATCACAAATGCATGTTTCAATCGAGGTTGCATCTTCAATACTAATTGGACTCTCGCATATGTGGCTTTTTCTATTGGGTTGGCCTACTTCCACTGATTCTAAAAATAATGCAGCAAATCGAGCTAAACGCTTTTTAAAAGCAGAGAAAACATCACCAGCTGCCATAAAAGCATTTGTCCCTGTTGATTGTCTATAAACAGAATATTCTCCTTCTATTCTGTCACTTTGTAGCTTACGAAGCAAAACATACTCAAAACCAACTGAAAACAAATGCTTGCAGATAGCTATCAACTCTTCAGTGGTTTGCACAAGGGCTTTTTTGGTATCATGGGTAACACACTGAACTCGTTTAGGTCCATGTCCTGATTTCATACATTTAAATATGGCAAAAACAATTGAAGATTATTTGAATCTTTATCTTGCACAGATCGGTTGTGATCTCTCAGCCTAATATCTTGCCCTTTTGCAGAAACATTAACAATATTCCACCAATCTAAAATATTCTGAATAAAAGAGAAGGTTTCATAAGCTCCTTTTAGTTTTAGGGCAGCTACTACTTTCTCATTAAATACTCTTAAAACATGTTGCACATTCTGTAGTTGAAGTCTCGAAAGATAAACAGCGGCATAGGATAAAGGAACTGATTTTAAAATGTTCTCTTTTTCATATTGATATAGACCTTTCACATCTGAAAATGAAGCTATGGTTTTATTATCTAAAGATATCTTTTGACACTTTTCAGAAATCCAGTTATTTCGTAAGCATTTAAGTAGGTGAACTGTGTCAATCAAAAGAAACCAAACACGGTGAACGTCTAATGGATGAATGGCCTGATAGTCAGTAATTCTGTTACATATTTTGCAGTATTGCTGATTGATTTTATGATTATCAGTTACAGATCCTAAAAATATTCCACCGTGTTTTTCAATTATAATAGCAGCTTCTTTCATAACAATGAACTGATACAATGATGTTAGTTTGTGGACAGGAGTAACAGAAATCATTAAACTAGGTCCGCCATGTAAGCATTTCATCAAAACAGATAGCATAGAGGTTGCTTTGGATTCTGGATCATTTTTTGCCATCCCATTTAAAACTCCACATGAATAAGCAACTGTTGGTCTAATCCTTACCTCGTCAACTATCAAAATAACATTTTTCTGGTAATTATTCTTTACTTTTTTAAATGTTTTTTGTAAAACCTGATCAATGTTAGTGGCAGAATTTATAGACCGCAGCTTTCTTTTACTTGGAAGGACTAAAAAATCACGCAGTTGATGGTAGTTGCAGTTATAAAAAGACTCGATTGCATAGCAATAATCAGCTATAGAGAAACTTTTGTTACGCAAAAGTCTAAGTTGTCTTGCAATGAAATTCAATTTCTTTTGTTTAATATCATCATCTAATTCAAATTCATTTTCTGAAAGAGTATTTGACACTTTTTCAATAACATCATTAACATGGAGTTTATAATTAATTGTGAGTAGAAGATTAAACCATTGTTTGGATTCAATATATTACCTAATGAAACACTAATTCCAATTTTAAAAGCAGAAAAAGTTAGTGGTGAACACAAGGTACACTTATCATAAACAATAATTGTCATAAAACTCTCTTTGAAATCTTTTGACATAAAAATTTATCCTCTTGTCGAGATATTACTATATTTTCATACTTTTTGTGTAATTCGGTGTCAGGATAAAAATCAGAAAACGAAATTATCTTTTTTGATGAAATACTTCAACTGCCACATTTGTTCACCATAATAAAAGTAAAAGATTTTCAAAAATTATTACTGGAACGTAAAAGAACACAACAACTTTGATAAAAATAATGGCCTTCGCTAGCGGAGTCAGGAAATCGACTTTGCGCGTCCTTCCGTATAGTTGTACTTGATATATATATATATATATATATATATATATATATATATATATATATATATATATATATATATATATATATATATATATATACATATATATATATATATATATATATATATATATATATATATATATATATATATATATATATATATATATATATATATATATATATATATATATATATATATATATATATATATATATATATATACAGTATCGGACAAAACGAGTGCAACCAAATAATGCTATTTTTAATTTCTTTATATAAAAGTGCTGCATTGTTTCAATAGAGAAATAACTATGTAACTGTTTAGAGACAAAGTTCTTCAAGTTTTATTCATCACAAAGTTCATTACTTGTACACGAAAATTATTAAATTAATCAAAAGCATTAAAAAAAGTTGATTTCATTCTGGACAAAACAAGTGCAACTCAACAAAATGTTGACCAAGCTGTATTTCGCTATCAATATTTCGTGGCGAACCCTTTGTTGTCGATCACAGCCTTGCATCTTCGAAGCATAGATTCAATCAGGTGACCAATGAAACTTTGTGGAATCGCTGCCCAGGCCTTTTGGATTTGTTCAAACAGTTGATTCTTATTACCAACACCTTCACGATTAATTCTGCGGTTGACGATCTCCCACAGGTTCTCAATAGGGTTGAGATCCGGAGATTGAGGCGGCCAATCCATCACCGATAGGTGATTGTCTTGAAACCACTGCTTGACTACTTTTGCAGTGTGTTTTGGATCGTTGACTTGTTGAAAAACCCATTTTATTGGCATATTCCATTCAGCATGAGGTAACATAACATCTTTCAGGATACTTTTATATATGAAACGGTCCATTATTCCATCGTTTCGATGTATTGGACCTAGACCGTTAGCAGAAAAACACCCCCAGACCATTACATTGCCTCCACCATGCTTCACGGTCTTATGGCAGTAACGTAAATCGAGGCGTTTTCCGGCCGGTCGACGTACACAGCAAATGCCATCGTTCCCAATGATGTTGAATTTCGATTTATCATTGAACAGGACAGTTCGCCATTTCTGCACATTCCAGTTAATATGAGATGTAGCAAACAGGAGTCTTTTCTTCTGGTTTTTTTTAGTGAAATCAGCGGTTTCTTTGCAGGGCGTCGAGAAAACAATCCGGCTTCAACAGCTCGTCGTCTGATTGTTCGGTCCGATACAGGCAGCTCTAATTGCTTTTTTATCTCGACTGATGATATCCAGGGATCCTTCTTGACGGATCTGACGATCATAAAATCCTCTCTAGAAGTGGTGGAACGCGGTCTTCCACCTTTGTTATCTGCTGCCAACTTCCTCGTAGAACGATATTTGGAACATAGTCTTGATACGTTCCATTTTTTCACGCGATATTTATCACAAATACTTTTTTGTGACATTCCACTTACCTAATCACCAATAATTTTCTTTCTTAGTTCCAATCCAAGACTGTCGGAAGCCATTTTTGCACTTGAAGTCATAAAAATAATAAAAATAAATAATCACGCTTCTCAAGGCTTACCGTGTTACATTTACCTTGTGATGATACAATAATGCTCTGTGGAACACAACGTCTTGGTTGGATGTGGACTGTATTGATATAATGAAACACTTGTTGTATTTCACTTCTTGTATTGATGTTCTTCGATAAAACACTTTGATAAAACTCACTTCGATAAACTACATTGATAATACTGACTGATTGACCTGTGTGAGCCTGTTCTGGAAGATTCTAGATGTTTCTTTTCGATGCTTCTTTTCGATGCTTCTGGAAGCTTCTGGATGCGTCTGGATGCTTCTGAATATTTCTGGATATTTCTGGATGCTACTGGATGCTTCCAGATGCTTCTTCTGGAAGCCTCTGCATGCTTCTAGAAACTTCTGGAAACTTCTGGATACTTCCTTTAATTATTAAAAAACTTCCGTGACGTTGACACGGACCAGACTTAAGAAAATGAAACAAACCAAAAAAGTTGCACTTGTTTTGCCCGCTGCAAAATGGCACTTGTCAACGATATTCTGCCTGTGTGCTGTCACCTGTCAGCTGATTGCTCAGGTCATGGCATTCTATGACTCCAGACTCCTGAACTGTTAGCTTTGGTAGTATAGTAAATATATATATATATATATATATATATATATATATATTTATATATATATATATATATATATATATATATATATATATATATATATATATATATATATATAGTAAAAGCAGGTCAAACCGATCATACTAGTTTTTCGATCACTGATCAAAAAATTTAAATAAAACCGGAACTGATAGGAATATTTAAAAAATAAAAACACCAGAAGAAAGAGAATCATCTTCTCCATTCAAATGTGTCGAAATAAAATCTAAGTCATTTTTCAGTCATTTTATTTTTATAAAAGTTTAAAAGAGAGTCGTAAAGATTTGCTTTTTCCTTTTATTTTCAATCATAATAATTCGGGAACCATAATTCGTTTAAAAATAATTTTACCTCTATCTTGTAGAAAATTTTATTTTAATACCAATTACATATTTTTTTTTCGTTTTATAGTTAAAAATTAAACAAAAAAATAAGAAAAATTAATATTAAGTTTTTTTTGGTGAAACCGATCATTCACATATTTACTTTAAGTTCCTTTATTAAGTAGTATGTGAATTTTTAAATTAGGTACCTAGGTGAATTAAATTATTGGATTTTCTCATGTCTTAGTTCCGGGTTCTTCCTATAAAAAGTTATTATACAAAAATGACTCAATGATATTTATTAATTATTCACTTTCAAGATGACAACAAGTAAAAAGTCATACAATGAAGAAGATATAGAAGATACGTTAAATGATATAAAAGAAAAAAATACTTCAATCAGAATAGCTGCATTCAAATATGTCATTCCATTCTCAACTCTAATAGGTCGCAAGAACAACAAGAATGCTAGCTTCAAGGGATCAGGATCAACAACCGTATTCTCACAGCAAACAGAGTCAATTTTGGTGCATGCATTTAAGTTCCTATTTGATTGGGGTAATGGTTTAACACGGAATGATGTCACGGACTTCGTATGCGGTTACCTTCTTCGTACAAATCAATCAGGCCTATTTAAAAACGGCAGGCCTGGCAAAAACTGGTTTTATGCATTTATAAACCAATGGTCTAAAGAAATTTCCACAAGAAAAACTCACACTTTAGCATCTGCCAGAGCCGCTTCTTGTACGCAAGAAATAATTGATAATTATTTTGAAGTTGTCACTAAATAATATCAATTGTCTGGGATAACTGCTGGTTGTCACATTTGGAATTGCGATGAAACGGGTTTCTGTGGTGATCAAGGCAAAGCAACTGTAGTATGTCAAAAAGGTGCAAAGCGTGTTTTAAAACTCACTGGTAACAATGAAAAGATCCATTATACAGTGAACAACTGCTGTAATGCTGATGGATACTTTACACCACCATTCGGGGTATACAAAGCAAAACGAAATTTAGAGCTGAGTGGGCCTTAGGTGGTTCGACTGGCACCAAATATTCAATTTCTAAATCTGGTTGAATGGAGCATGACACATTTATTGAATGGTTGAAGGAAGTGTATATACCAGAATGTCAAGCTATTAGTGGTACTCATATTTTACATCTTGATGAACATACGTCTCACGTCAGTTTAGCAGCTGTATTGCTATGTCGGGAAAACAATATAACTTTGATATGTCTACCAGTTCACTCATCTCACATTCTTCAGCCACTGGGCAGAGGTGTCTATTACCATGTTAGGCAAGTGTGGAAGGCAGTTCTTACCAATTATTACAAAGACACAAAATGCAAAAACTTAGATAAAGAAAATTTTCCTACGTTGCTCAAACAGGTGTTTTATATTGTGTATGATATGTGTACGCTATTGTTGGTTTTAAATATACTGGGTTATTTCCACTTAACAAAAACAAAATCAATCAACAGGCATTAGCTATATCCGAAACGTTTAATCTACCGACATCTTCAACGACATAGCGAACAATAAAGTCTTTAGCATTATCCTATGAACCAGCAACAGCAGCTTCGAGGTTTGACAAGTACAGAGCACTACATGAGAGAATGAAAATCAAAATATTTCCCTAGTGCGTTTAGAATTTATATTTTTTTAGAAAACTAGTATAGTATTTATATTTAAGAATTTTTCTTTGTCCCTTGAAGGTTTAAGCGTAATTTTTTATAAATAGTTTTCCTTTCTACTGATTTTGATTTTAAATATTTAAAATATATATATATATATATATATATATATATATATATATATATATATATATATATATATATATATATATATATATATATATATATATATATATATATATATAATATTATAATATAAATATAAATACATATAATATTTGTTTAATTTTCGATGATTTCCTTAGTTCTATGGTAATCCATGCCAATTTGTTGTTTTTTTGTTTAAGATTAATTTTTATTTGTGGTAAAATTTGATTCGTATATTTCAAAAATTGTTTTAAAAAAAGTGTTGCAGACTAAGTTTTCATCATCTAGAATATTAATATGTTCCCAAGGTAGTAAAGACAGTTGTTTCTTATATCATATTAAATTTGCTTCATTAAAAATAGGGGAAACGCGACTATGACGGCATACTCAACTTTGAAGCCTCATTATTCAGAATCCTAAAGACCAAGAACAAAAGTTTTGATATGGATAGATTCTTTGTTACTTATAAAACAATAATAACCCAAGGACTTTTTATCAGTTTTAATTTTTTATTAGTTATTTTTAAAAAAAAAAAAAAGCACAAGTATGCCATCATAGGCAACTACTGCTCCTATGATGGCATAAGGGAGGATGGGGCTGATTAGCATCAAGGGTAACTTGACAACTTCATTTGATCTTAGAGTTTTTCCTTCAGAAATGCCAGAAACTACGCGTAATAATCCTAATTAACTCTTTCGTGCTACAGAGCAACAGTGTAGAATTTCGCGCATGCGCATAAGAGATATCGTGTTTTTTGAACCAAAAATTTTTTAGTGAAGTAAAAATTACTTGTTACTTCACTAACAAATATGTTGTTTTTATGGAAAAAAAAGATTTTCTCAACTCGTCAATATTGCAACACAACTAAATCGTCACGAGCATTTTGTTTTTTGGTTCTTTTATCTTTACAATGTTGTGATTCTATATAACTGTTACAAATTTACAATATTTATAAAATGTATAATGGTAAGAGAGAAAAAAAAATCTCACAACTTTATAGAATACAAAAAATTATAACTGCAGAGTATCATTAATATTAAAAGAACGCGGGAAACTTGCAGAAAAACCAGATGGTCTTGTCATCAAGAAAAAGCTTGTATTAGTAACATTTTTTGTATTTACGTTTTACTTGTTTCTTCACCTTATTAAGATGTAGTTGAGAACTTGAAAGTTATAATTAAGAAACGTAAGTTGTAATTGAGAAGATTAAAGTTGTAATTAAGAAACGTAAGATGTAATTTAGAACATGAAAGTTGTAAATAAGAAATCGTTAGATGTAAAGAGAAGACAAAAGTTGAGAAGACAAAAGTTGTAATTGAGAAAAGTATAAAGAATACAAAGTTCTTTGTATTTTTAATTTTGTAGCCCTAATATACTTTGTAATTTAAGGCTGGAAATAATAATACAATATCAATAAAATATAAAAAATCATGAATAAGGTATTTGAGGTTTAGGCGGTAACTGAAAAAATCCTATTGGGTGTCAATTAAAACTTTCTTTTATTTTTGTTTGTGAAAAATTTAATTGAGATTTCAGATAAATAATAAATAAAACACAAATAATTAACTTGAATAAAAATTTAAAACTTAAAATTTAACGTCATTAAAAATTATTGCAATATTCAGTTAAACACCAACTTGGACGTCTTCCATATTTAAAATCGTTGCGTAATGCGAGGTCGTATGTTGTACAGCGCGTGTACAATCACCTCCCATTATTGTATTTTTTGCCGCAGTAACAATTCATTTGATCACCGGTAATTTTTTTAATTTAAAACCACCTCTTCCAATAAAATTTAAATTTCCGCTGCGGACCCAATTGTTTGTTGTCTTATATTTGACACCTAAAGTTTGCGCCAGAGTCACCCAATCGTCGTTTTGCTCAGCACATTCAATTACTCTTTTTCTATCAGTCGATGAAGATAAAACATAATGTTTTCTTTCAACTTGTTCAGTTCTATGTATTGTCTAGAAATGTAAAAAAAGTGGTTCTGGTTGTTCAAGAAATGGTTGTAAACAAATTTGGTGAAATAAATGATTGCACGGATTCAATATAATAACAAAAAACAGACTTGCTATTCTTAGATTGAAAAATAACACAATTTCATTACTAAATTACTGTATTGCTGGTTAAAATGCATGTCCAAGAAGATCTTTTAGATGAATGATAAATAGAGCACAAATAATTTATTTACATAAAAATTTAAAAATTCAATTTAAACAATGTCATTAAAAATCATACAATATTTAGTTAAGCACCAACTTGGACCTTTTCCATATTTAAAATCGTTGCGTAATGCGTGGTCGTATGTTGTACAGCGCGTGTACAATCACCTCCCATTATTGTATTTTTTGCCGCAGTAACAATTCTTTCTAAATACTGCATTCGTTGTTCCATAATCCCAGCACCGAATACAGGTGGAATGCGAATAACATTTTCAACGTATATTTTTATTTTGGACTAGATAGCCTCCACTGGGTTAAATATTGGGCTGTAGGGTCCTAATCGTAACAACTGAGCCGGTGAATTTTCAGACACCCTTTCTAAACGAGCTTGACATGGAGAATTGTCTGTTACGACAACCAAATTCTTTATATATACGATTCCCGGATGTAACCCACTGGTTAAACAATGCCAACATCCACTTGTTACAAAAATCTGTTTTAAATAATCCTCTGTGCGAGTTTCCATTAAGACGACATTTGTTGTTGATATAGCTGCAATCAAATGTGTTTGCACCTTTTGAAAGAGGTATTTTCATTATTGCTCTTTTCCCCTATTTGGCACGTCCGTTCGTTTTTCTACAAAAAAGATTAAAATATGTTTCATTCAACCAAACTATCTGATGTCCATTTGTGATGTGCTCGTTAGTGGTCCTAACATATTTAGCTCTTTTTTTGTTTTCATTACTATTCATTGTCGTAGGCTCCACGTGCACTTTTTTAAATGAAAATGGTCTGCCTTCGAGGTAATTGGTAATTGTGGTTGTGCTGAAGCTAATATTAAACTGTCTTAATACCCTTGTTTTAATTGCCACCAATGTCAACTGAAAGCCACTTTCAATCCATGTTAGTGTTTTTTCGATTTGATCATCAGTTAATTTTTTTGGTTTAAAACCACCTCTTCCAATAAAATTTAAATTTCCGCTGCGGACCCAATTGTTTGTTGTCTTATATTTGACACCTAAAGATTGCGCCAGAGTCAGATGTATGTATGTATGTATGTATGTATGTATGTATGTATGTATGTATGTATGTATGTATGTATGTATGTATGTATGTATGTATGTATGTATGTATGTATGTATGTATGTATGTATGTATGTATGTATGTATGTATGTATGTATGTATGTATGTATGTATGTATGTATGTATGTATGTATGTATGTATGTATGTATGTATGTATGTATGTATGTATGTATGTATGTATGTATGTATGTATGTATGTATGTATGTATGTATGTATGTATGTATGTATGTATGTATGTATGTATGTATGTATGTATGTATTTCATGTCTACATATTGGACAAGATAGTTCATGTTGTTGCAGAAGTGATTGTAAACAAATTTAGTGAAATAAATGCTTTCACGGATTCAATTTAATAACAGACTTTCTATTCAAAGTGTATCGACAAATAACACTATTCCATTACTGTATTACTGTATTGCTGGTGTATACAAATGCTAAATTTGATATTATTAACATATTAAAATGCATGTCCAAAAAGATTTTTTATAATGACCTTTAAGCTTACATCAAATTTGCTATGAAAATGATGTATTCTCATTTGCATATTGCGATTTCTGAATTTTGGTTCTAGGTTCAGTATTAGTTTAGTGTAAGTTCCTATAATTGTTTATATTTAAAACGAATTTTTTTAGTAAGATTTTCAAACAATTTAGATAATCTAATTTTGTAATTATGGCATTTCTGGATATCAGTTTATTAAAGAGATAGGGACTGCGATATGAAATTGTGAAACGCGATAGTTTTGTTTTTCTAAACAGTGTATTAAAGTTTCCTACTTCACAAGTGTCGTACCTATTTTTATTGCTTTTGAAGAAATCATTTAAGAAATGTGATGGGACAAGCCCGAGTTTATATTTTAGCATAAAAAATAAGATTTTATAAATGTTTATTCTATAGACGTTTAGTGCATTAAGGAGTTTTAACAAAGGTTCAGCATGAGTGAATTTATCTTTTATATAGACAATTCTAACGGAATGTTTTTGATGTCAATAAGGCGATTTCAAATTTGATTTATTGGTACTTGCCAATGCGATATTCCATATGCATAATAGGTCTGTATAAATGAGAAATAAAGATGTTTTAGATTTTCTTGGGATAACATTGCATTGTATTGTATAGCATTGTATAGCACGCCAATGTTTTTGGTTATTTTAGTATTTAAATAGTCAATGTGTGCTTTCCAGAAAATATTTTCATCAATTAGTAAATCTAGAAATTTAGTTGTTGAGGTTTTTTTTAATATTTTTGTTTTCTATTTTTAGCAATTGTAATATATATTATTTATACAATATTTGGTATTTTTTTCCTTTTCTAATTGGGATGGAATAAGATGTAATTGGTTTTTTCTGTGTTTAAAGATAATTTATTAGATTTTAGCCAGATATTAAGTTTTTCAAGTTCAATATTCGTTGTTTCAAAGAGTTCTTTAATAGACTGAGATGAATAAAATAAATTAATATCATCTGCAAACATTATGACATCAAGTTTGTTAAGACTTTTGGAAGATCATTAATGTATATCGAGAACGATAAGGGAGCTAGAATGGAACCTTGAGGAACGCCACATTTATAAACAGATATTTTTATCAGTATTAACTTATTGCTGTCTGTTCAGCAAAAAGTTTTTAAACCAGAGTAACACAACAATTTTTACGCCATATTTTTGCAATTTTTTAAGCAGGATAGCAAGATCAACAGTATCGAATGCTTTTGATAGATCTGTAAAGATTCCTAGAAAAATTCTTTATCAACAAATGAGTAATTTATGCTATTTACAAGATCTACGATTGCATGTTTCTTTTAAAAGCCGAATTGTTTTGTATTTAAGATGTTGTTGTTTGTCATATATTTGTATAATTTATTATAAATAACTCGTTCGAGGAGTTTTGAGAATACAGGAAGAATTGAGATCGGTCTATAATTGTTTGGTAAGTATGGTTCTCCAGTTTTTGAAATTGGTACTATTTTTGCAATTTTTAATTTCTCTGAAACGGTTCCTGTTGTATTTGAAAATTTAAATATTTTGAAGAGGGGTTTCTTTATTATCGGAAAGATACTCATTACTACATTTCTACAAGTTTCATCAATTTCTGGTGCTTTGTTAATTTTTAAAGTGTTTTTTGCATTTTCGAGTTCCTCATAGCTTAATCCATCGAAAAATAGTTCGCTATTTAGATCAGTAAAATAATTTTCAAAGAAGTTATTTGGGGTTTGAATTTTGGACCAATATTTGCGAACTCGTCAGTATGCCATCATAGGAAGAAGTCATCATTTTCATTTAAACAAGCTATGTCTGTCTTGGTCAAAAGATAAAATTGAAATAAGTATTCCACTCATGCACAAAACTTTGAAATAAAATGCATGAAAATTTCATTTCTGCACAGTTAATAATAAAACCATAATCTTAAATATTCAAAGAGATTAAAAATACAACAGCACATCATAAAATCAATTTTTATAGATTATAAAAGCAATATTTATGCATAAAGGACGTATTTCTACTAAAACTAATGTAAAGTCAGTAAAGACATGTTGGTCAGGGTTAGAGTTTGGGTTGGTTGGCCTAATCACTTTTTTGCTATAACCAATATTTATGAAAATATGACCGGTATGGCATCATAGGAGCCTTTATTATTATTATGTCATTATTGGCGCCTTTCCCCTACGTTTAATATGAAATTAGTTTGTATGTGGCAATATTTTATTATTAGTATTATATGGTTAAAAAAATATTTTTTTATTTCTAATTTTTTCTACATACCAAAATTAGTAGCAAGGCTAAACAATGCTTAACTTAATTTAAAATGCTAAAATAAAAATTTATTTACCTTTTTTATGCTTATTCAGCATTAAATGCAGAAAAACCAATAAAAAAGAAAACTACATTTTCTTAGCTTTTATATGACATTACAAGCTAATACTTACCTCACTAATGGGTTATAGTGTAATAAACAAAACTTTACCTGAAAAACTTAAAATAATAATTATTTTTAAAATGGCAACTCTTTTAATTTTAAAGGATGTTTTCGATGCAAAAGTCTTTAGTAAAATATAAATATACTCAAATGGAAATAAGTTTTTGGTTAGTTCTAGTAAGGTATTGCAGTTTAAATTTATAAAGAAACAACCTTGAAATTTGCATATCTGGTTAAAAAGATGTGAATTTTTGCTGTTCGCAGTCAGACAAAAAATACAATTGAGAAATCAAGCTTTACAGATTAAAAACATTATATTAATTAAAAATTTCATACACTCATTTTAACTAACAACATTATCAGATTCACAACTTTGGTTTTTAAGTAGTTTACAGGTCCGTAGGAACAAAAATTATATTGGAGGGACAGTACGGTAGCTTTTTTTTGATAGTCATTTTTTCTCCGAAAAAAGTCTTAATTCGCCACTTTAAGGAGGGTGGGGGGGAGGGGGAGGAGGGGGTTAATAGGTCAAATAGTAGTAGTTCAAAACTTTTTTCAAAGGAAACTTTTGTCTTATGTCAAAAATACGGATAACAAGTTAGGTTTTTTCTATCACATATCAATATAGTAAACAGAGTTTAATCACCTAAAATCTTAGGAATAATATTTCATGAAAATCTTAATTGGAAAAATCATATTACGATAGTTGAAAACAAAATTTCTAAAACCATACAAAACACCTACTAACTAAAATATATTTAATAGATTTATATTACTCTTTTATCCAAAGCTACATAAGCTATTGTAATATTGCTTGGGCAAGTACTTGCCCTTCAGCATTGAAAAATATACATATCAAACAAAAACAACCCACTAGAATTATATGAAATGTGCATAAATGCGCCCACTCCAAGCCGTTACTCCGGGAAATAAAAGCTCTTAATGTCTTTAAATATCAAAATAACATGTTTTCAAAATCATTTAATAACTAATTTCTAAAAATTAATCATAAATAGGGGAGGATGGGTAAGGATGAGCCACTTTTTTAAAATCGATTATATCAAGAAAATCAAAAGTAGAAAAAGTATAGAATAATGAGCCTAAGGTAGCCTAATGCATTAGGTTTTTAATAGTAATATATGAAATATCAAAAGATCTTCAGATTTTTAATAACTTGAACAATAAAGCAGGTGTTGCTACTTTAACATAATTAAGTAGTAATGTAACATAAATAACAATAAATTCATGACAAATGATTATTTCCAAATATTAAGATATAATAAAAGAATCTATATGTAATGAAAGTAGTATATTAGTATATAGTATATTGGCAATAAAAATAATATTTAGCAAATACTGATATAGTCAAACACAACCTCAAATTTGTAATGGCAATGTTGATTTTTATTTTTTCCAGAAAAAGTTGGCCGAGGTAGCAATAATTTAACATCCATTCTAGGGATAGTCACAATACCTGGTGAATTAGGCATCTTAAAAATATCACCTTTTTTCAGAAAAAAACTAATTGTAACTTCTACTTTTACAGAGTTTATACATAATACCTTTCCAACATAAAACAATTTTTTTTGCTGTTCCAAATTTAACCAATACAAAGTAATCTTCTTAAGGATATATATAACAAGCACCTAAATTATCTTCTAGGATTATTAAACCTTTCTCATTTGTGATTGTCAAATGTTCCAATACAGAATCGTCTTTTTTAAGTAATTTTTTGTTAATATTCTGTAAATTTGCTTTTGATTCTTTTGTAAGTTTGACTAACTTTTTATTGAAGGGCCTTTTCTTAGAAGGTGTTATGGGCTTCAGAAAAGCAAGCCCTACAGATGCAGCTACTTGGTAAATTGTAAATGTCTTTCCAGGATTTTGGAGCATCCATAAATCAATTGCTGCATTATATGCAGTTTTAAATGGCCCCATAACTCCCACATATAGTGGTTGTAACTTGTGCGTGAAATGAGGCGGTAATGTCAAAATGGTCACTCCATGTTCCTTTGCTAAATTTAACACTGCTATAGATAAGTGCGCTTCGAAATTGTCATATATATATAATTGTCATGCAAGTCCGAGAGATCCAGAAGAAGCTCCTGACAACATATGCTCCTTGAAATGCACTCTTGGAACAATAATTACTGGTGGAAGATATTGTCCAGAAGCACTGATTATTATACAAGTTTTGACAAGGGTTTCTCTTTCAGCACCTATGACTTTGCAGACACTCTACACACCTTTCTTTGCAAGAACCTAAATTTTTAGATGTTTTATGTAAGAAATAAATGTCATGAGAAATATACTTATTATTGAAGATTAACATACCTTTTCTGGGTTCTGCACGGTTATAGTTCCAGTTTCATGAAGGTTAAAAATCCGAGTTCCATTTGCAAATGCTGGTGATCTAGCAAAAAGTTATTTTAATTTATCAAAACATATATTTACATTATTGGCATTAAATGATGTTGCCTTAGAGAGAGAACATTCTTCAGGTGTTCTAAGAGACAAATCTGGATGTCGCTTTCTAAAATTATTCATCCAATCAATACCTGTCATTGAGTCTTTGTGCCACCTCTGTGGAATACTAATTTTATTAATGGTTGCCATCTCAAAAACTATACACCAACATTCTTTAATTGGAAGGCCATAGAACATTCTTGTCAAAACAAAACAAGTCAAAATATATTCCTTTAATTCTAATTCCTGCTTGTCTGTAAATATTATTTTAACATAATAATTCGGGGTAAGTCTTGTATTTTCATCAAGCAAAAAGTTTTTCCAATAACGACGAAGCGTTGGATGGGGTATTTTGGAAGTTATTGCAGTTTCTCTAATACTTTTTACTTTTTGGATTGAATGTAATGCATCTTTCATATCTTTACAGGAAGTTTTTGCTTTCGAAGTGGTTCTTTTATAGACTTGAGGCATTTCAACATATGGCAAAAATAAATGTAATGTTGTACACGAGTTTTCTAATGATATACTAATATATAAAAGTCAAACGTAAATATGTTTTTACGCTGAAGTCAAAACTTTTTCAACATGAACTATTAGTGACCCGCGGTTTAATCCTACCCGTGAAGGAATGGCTCACTCCTCCCCAAGCTGTGCAACTGGATTAAAATATTAAATGTGCAATAAGTACTGGTTTATGCACGTAAAATACTTTGTTCTAAAAACTGCATTGCTTATTAGTAAATTTTCAACCACTATCTAATGTCTCAAAACAGCCGGTATGCTCATTAAAGAAGTTTCAAAAAATACAAAAAATTTACTTTTGCACAGAAAAAAGTGGATGACAACGTTAACGGAGACACCCGCACCAAGTAGCGGTAAAAAAATTGAATTGTGTTAACAACAATTTGTATGTAAGTACTCGGTGAAGTTTTTGAGTCTTTTTAATTTCCCGTTTTAGCTGTAGGATCAACGATTCACTTGTATCCTCAGCTCACTCCTACCCATCCTCCCCTACTTAACGAGGTGCTCTATTTATAATTTTAATTTACCTAAATAAACTATTAAAACATCTGATTACTTAATTTCATATAAAGGATCTCGTCTGTTGAACATAGTTCTTAATAAAAATATGAAAAGTATAACTTCAATAAATTGTTTTAAGTATATAGTTAAACAGTGCTTACTTGAACTAACAGACACAAACATATATTTGTATTTTAAAGTGAAAACAAAATCTTGTAATATTTCTCACTGTATGTATTATTTAACTTTTATAATTCATGGTATTCTTGTTGTAATTATGTATTAACTTGTTTTATATAACGAGTATTTGTAAATATATATAATGAGAAATTTGTAAAAAATATTTTACGCATACTATTGCGGCTTGATGATAAGACCTTTGTCTTCTACTTGCTCCTGTCGTGATTAAATTTTTATTTAAATTTTATTGATGAAAATTGTAAAATAAGAATGTTGTAAAATGTTTATAAATGACGAATAAATGTTTCTATATAATACCTTTAAAAATCGAACCTGAAACATATGAAGCTGCTTCAAATTTATTGCATTATTCAATTTAGTATTGGCATACGAAAAAGATAATATTTCAAATTCCTGCAAGAGCCTTGGAAGAGCTTCGGAAGAACTTTGGAAGAACTTTGGAAAAATATTGTGATAAAATTAATAAAATAATAATAAATTATTAGTGTCGCATTAATACAAACCGAGAAAATAGGCTTACAAATAAAAAAGCATTTAACATATTGAGCTGACTTTTTCACATGACATCGAATTTTTGTCCATATTTCTATATTTATAAGAAAAATATTATAGTCTAATCCGGAAAATTACATAAGTCCGAATATTTTTATTTAATAAACAATAGGCGCCGATATTTTAAAGTGTTTTACGAACTCTATTATTAACCCGATTTAATAATAAGCAATATCCGTCAGGGTTATCTATAGTATCTATAAACTTAAGTATCTACAAACTAACTAAGTATCTATAAACTTAATATACACCAGGTTCTACAATTCATGTTTAAAATAAAACGTGGGCTTTCTCCTATTGTGTTTCAGTCTTACTTTAGTGAAATCTCGCACAAGTAACCTACTAAATTTTCAATTAACAACTTCATTGTACCAAAAACTAATTTAAAACTAGGTTCTTACCAAATTCAATATCGTGGACCGTTTCTGTGGAAACATTTTTTAAAATTTATTACAAAAAAAAATAATATTCAAAACATCTCTTTGGAACAATTCAGGAAAGAATCTAAGAGTCTCTTATTGCAAAATGACCTTGATTTAAAATATCTCTTTTAAAATAAATAATATAAATTATCTAAAAAATAGTTATTGACACTACTTCTCTTTTGTTGCTGTTTTATTTATATTTAACTTTTGTTAATTTTTGATATATTGCATTATATTTCAACACTAATATTTATATTGTAACTAACGTGTAAAATGCTTATTATGTACTTTGCTACTTTTCTTTTTTTATATATAAGCTGACGATTTTTTTTCAATGTAAATGGGGCTCGATGATAAGACAGTTTATGTCTTCTGCTTGCTCCAGCTCTCTTATTTATTAACACGATTTATTTCATTGTAAATTTTAATATACGGCAAAAATATATATTAAAAAAATATCATTGAATATAAACTTGTTCTAGATTAGTTAAATGTTGGTTAAAATTTATTAAATAATTTCTTAAATAAAAAAAATATAAAACAACAAAAGAATTTTTATTATAAACAATATTAAGATTACTTTACCAAAAAAAAAAAAAATTAACAAAAATTGTCAAACCTATTAACAATAGCATATCATTAAAAAAAAAACACTCAACAGATGTACGTATTGTTGCGTTAGTATGATAACGCTACAGCCAGATTAGCTTCTTGAGCATGCGCACGAATTTATAGTATTTAAACTAATGCAACATGCGCCGATTTGGCTTCGCTCTTTTCTTTGTGCGGTTACGCTCTTACTTTGCGCTAAGCTCCTGTATATTTGGATTATTGTAATTTTTATTGAGCATCCTGATATACATGAATAATAATCAAATCGCACCTTTATTCTAAAGATAATACTTGCCCCACGTAGTATGTTATCTTTTTATGGAGCCCACGGACAGATCATGCTTATTATAGACCACATGATTAAGAAGATTTTTGAAGATTAAAGAGCTAAGTATTTTTCTTCTATATTTATTGAATTTATTGCGATTATTGATTATTTATTACTTACTTAAGATTTCATTATTAAATTTTATGCATTTTTTGATTTAGTATTACTAAATAAATTCTTCGGAGAGAATTTATTTAGTAATACTAAATTAAAAGACTATCAGGACTATCAGCTGAGTGTTTTTGTTTTTGATTTATTTTTGAGATATTTGTTAAGAGGAAATATTTAAGACCTTGATGTTAGATAATAAGCTAAGATATTATAAGTTAAGATATTATAAGTTAAGATTATATATGTTAAGATATTATAAGTTAAGATATTATAAGTTGAGATATTTTATATTAGGATATTTAAGTTAGGATATTATAGATTAAGAGATCTTAAGTTAGGAAGAATAAGATTTACAATTTTTCAATTAAGATTAGACAGAATTTGCAATACCCTTTTGCAATACTTCTTGAGTATAAAAATTAGTCGCTTCAAAATTCGCTATCATTTTGAAATTTCATTTTATAAAGTTACGCTCATCGATCACTTATTTAATTTTACAAGTAATTATTTATTTAATTACAAGCTATAAAAAACGTTCATAAAAAAAAACTAATTACCGTTTTAAAAGATACTTTATAATAAGAAATCGCGTAAAATAAGAAATTAGATTTGTTAAATGTGAGAACAATGAATGTTAACTCAATAAATAAATTACTTGATCAAGCTAACGATTTGATGCAAGATGACAAATCAAAATAAAAATTTATCAGAACTTATTAATTTAAGAGAGTCCTTCAAGTCTAATGATGACATTAGTTCTATAATTACACATAAAGTTAATAAATCAATAAAACTGTCGCTTTCCAATGACAATTATATTATAGCATACAAATGAAACAGCAATTTTCGAATAAACAACAATTTCCTTTTTTATGAAAAAACTTTCAAAACTCGAACGTGTTAACAATATCAAAAATATTAATTCGTTGCGAAACCTTTTAGATTATGTTGAAATTCAAATTCGTAGTCTAGAAAATATTGGCATTTATTCTTCAATTTATGGCTCTTTACTTACTCCAATTTTATTAGAAAAACTTCCGGAAGAACTTAATTTAATAATAAGTTGTACGCTTAACGAAGATGGAACATGGGATATTAAAGATGTATTTGATGTATTTACAATGTGAATTAAGAGCTGAACAAGTTAATTCTTCTGATTCGATAACTTTTCCCTTTACTGCTAGTACGTTCCATTCCAAAGAAAATTATAATAAATATAAGAAAATAAATAATTATAAGCAAGATAATTCTTACTTACCTTTGTGTGTATTTCGCAACAATGATCATAAATTTACCTTAGTGTGTATTTTGCAACAATGATCATAAATTTACCTTGGTGTGTATTTCGCAACAATGATCATAAATTGCATCAGTGCAAAATTTTAACAAAGATTGCTGCAAGGAAAAAGATTTTAATTAATAAGAAATGCTGTCTTCGTAGTGCACATATAAGTAACAAGTTTACCTTTAAATTAAAGTGTTTTAAATGTAACCGCTTTCATCATATTTCAATTTGTGATAGTAATAAAAGTTATAATACAGATTGTAGTAATAAAACACGAGAGAATCTAATAGACGGTGATTGACTTCAGTTGCGAGTACTTCTTTTCTTTCTTCTTGTAAATCTATTTTTCAAACAACTGAAATCGTTTTATTACAAACATCGTTAGCTACTGTTAAAAATGAGCAACATTTAAGATATGCTACATGAAGACTTTTATTTGACAATTGTTCACAATTACGCTACCTCACTCCTGAAACATGTGCAAAGCATGTGCTTAATCTAAAACATGTGCTAAGCATGTGCTTAATCTAAAACATGTGCTTATGTATAAGCATTGTGCACATGTTTCACATGTTTATTAAGCATCTAAAAAGTGTGCTTAATCTAAAACATGTGCTAAGCATGTGCTTATGTATAAGCATTGTGCACATGTTTCACATGTTTATTAAGCATCTAAAACGTGTGCTTAATCTAAAACATGTGCTAAGCATGTGCTTATGTATAAGCATTGTGCACATGTTTCACATGTTTATTAAGCATCTAAAACGTGTGCTTAATCTAAAACATGTGCTAAGCATGTGCTTATGTATAAGCATTGTGCACATGTTTCACATGTTTATTAAGCATCTAAAACGTGTGCTTAATCTAAAACATGTGCTAAGCATGTGCTTATGTATAAGCATTGTGCACATGTTTCACATGTTTATTAAGCATCTAAAACGTGTGCTTAATCTAAAACATGTGCTAAGCATGTGCTTATGTATAAGCATTGTGCACATGTTTCACATGTTTATTAAGCATCTAAAACGTGTGCTTAATCTAAAACATGTGCTAAGCTTAATCTAAAACGTGCTGAAAATTAATAATCTAAATTGAAAATTAACATTTAAAACTTTTGGACACGGTAGCATTTCTGAGATCTTAGATAAAGTTGAGATTTCTGTAAAAAGTATCGACGGTTATTTTATTGATGTTGAAAGTTTTGTTAAAGACATATGCTCTTCTTTAAGCGGACAACATTAGTTTGCTTGTTATTATTATAAACACTTAAGTGGTTTGAGATTAGCCGATAGTAATAAATTTTAAGAAAATTTATCAATTGATATTTTAATAGGTGCTAATTTTTATTGAAAGTTTAAGGAAAATTCAAATATTAGGGGTGTTAACGGACCTGTTGCAATCAAGTCAAAGGTTGATATTTAATAAGTGGACCTATGATAGTAAATAGAAACCAATTTGATGACTCAACTGTTTTATCATCTCGTGTTTTAAAAGTAGCCTCTGAAATAAGTAATAATAAAGTTATTATTAAAAATGAATTTAGTATGCTATGGGATGATTCTAAAATTACTGAAAGTGACGGTATAGTTAACGACAATTTAAAAAAAAATATTAAATTTAATGGTACCATGTATGAAGTTACCATTTAAGTCAGATCACCCAGTAATATGTGGTAACTATAATTTATGGAATCTAGATTTTTAGCTTTAGAGAAAAAATTTGCAAATGATGGGGATTTATTTTCATCTTACATTAGTATGATTAAGGATCAGTTATTCAAGGGTTCAATTGAAAAGTCTCAAATTTTGAAAGTAATATTGGTGGAGTTCATTACTTACCTCACCGTCCGGTAATTCGAGAAGATAAATTAACTTCTAAAATGTGCATTGTTTTTGATGCAAGTTCATGCGCATTCTGTCCTACGTTAAATGAATGCTTATTTTCTGGACCTTCTCTTATAACTTCATTACTTAGTGTACTTATACGTTTTCGTGCAAATTGAATGGCATTTATAGCCGATATTAAAAAGACATTTTTAAAAATTACATTATCTGAAAAGCATCGTGACTTTTTAAGATTTATATGGTATAAAAACTTATTTGATTTAGATATTAATAATTTACGTAATGCTGAATTATGCGTTTATCGACTGTGCTGGTTTTTTTTTGGTGTAACCTCTTCTCCCTTTTTATTATCAGCAACATTATTAAACACGCTGAACGTTATGCTTCTAATGATTTTAATTTTAGCCAGAAATTACTTCAATCACCTCATGTTGATAATTAAAATGTAAGTTTTGACTCAGTGTCGGAAGGACTTCAGTTTTAAAATAAAGCAAAATTATATTTAATAGAAGGAAACTTCAACCTTTAAAAATTTGAACCCAATTCTAAGGAGCTGTGAGGATTAATTAAAGAAAACAATTCTATTTCAAACGAAATTGCTAAAGTCCTTTGTATCAGGTGGAATAAAATTGAAGATACTTTTACCTTTTCATTTATGGATATATTATACTTAACAGACCTACGAAACGTAACATTCTTATAGTTATTGCTAGCTTTTACAATCCCTTAGGATTAATGACTCATGTTATTGTAGGATGTAAAATTTTATTCCAGTCAATTTGCAAATTAAAATTAGAAAGGTGTTCACCTATAGAAAATGTTTTAAATGAATGGGAAGAAATGGTTAATGACTTGAGTTCGGTGCCCTATATTAGTATACCTAGATGGTACAGTAAAAACGAAGGCAACACTAAATTTATTATATTTGAATGATATGGCTTTTGCGATGCAAGTTTAAAAGCGTACGGGTGTTGCATTTATTTAAGAAGTACCGAGAGGTTCGCGAATTCCTGTCTTATTTCTTCCAAATCAAGAGTTTCACCTTAAGTTAAAAATACAATTTCTAGGCTATTAGGAATTAAGAGCAATGCTATTGTTAGTTAATTTTTTTCAGTTTTATATAATAATTATTTTAATAGATAATTCTAGTGTTAAACGTTTTTCTGATTCTATTATTTGTCTAAATCGGGTTAACAATGTAAATAAAAAACATGAAACGTTTAGAGAAAGTTCGTTCTTTATATGACATTAAATTTTGGAATTTTATTGAAAGTGAAAGAAATCCCGCAGATATTATATCTCGTGGTTGTAAGCTTAATACCTTTCAAAATAATGATCTTTGGTTTAAAGGCACGAGTTTCTTATATAATGAATTTGAGTTATGGTCTTCCTTTAAAATAAATAGTCGAAGAGATTGTTTTTCTGAAGCTGTTACATAACTAAATTTAGATCACTTTAGCTTAAATTTTATTGATATTAACAATTTCAAAGTTTATGATTGGCTCCTTAAAGTCTCAGTCTTTATTCTATGCTTTGTTAATATTATTAAGAAAACATGTACTTGCAATTGAACCTGTCATTTCAAAAAGGACATAAGTCCAAAACTTTTAACAGTTAGTTTACAAGTTTGAATTAAAAATTTCTGTATGATTTATGTTTTTTTTATAAAAAATAAAAAATACATAAGTTATATACGTTCTTAATTTATCTACTTCTATGTTTAATTTCTTTAGCAACCTAGACATGATTTTAATAAAAATCATATTTTTGTTGATTTTGAAAAGTTTTAGTAAATGGGCTTGTGCCCTTTTTGAAATGACAGGTTCAGTTTATCTACTCCTTCAGCCTCTGAATTAGATCATGTAAAGACATTATGGATTAAGTTTATTCAAAGAAATATTAAATGTAAAGATTCTTATAGCCATGTAAAAAAAGATTTAGGTTTTTTCTCAGTCGACGGAATAATTCGTTGTCACGGTTGACTCAGTAATGCACCGTTACCTTTAATGCTAAATTTCCGATATATTTACCTAAAAATTCTCTTATTACAAATTTAATAATTTTAAATTTCCATTCACTTAGTAAACATAGCGGTGTCAAGAAAACTTTAAATGAATTAAGGTCGAAGTTTTGGTTGTCCAAAGTTCGTAATCGAATCAAAATCTTAATAATGGACTGTTACATATGCAGAAATTGCGATAGCAATTATTTTCTTTTTTAATCTTTGGTACTTATCCTAATACATAAAGTTTCTATCCTAATAAAAATTCAGTTACCATTTTTGCTACCATCAAAAATCACTTGCAAAGTATATATACACGAGTTTTACAAAAACTGAGTTTTTTAAAAACTTTTGTATATTTTTCAGTTTAAATTATTAAACTTTCCATTAACCAAAAATTATATAAACCAATTATATATGCAGTTTTGTGCAAAGACAGTAGAACACTTGGAACTAAAATATAAGTTTACACTATTCTACTGTAACTAATTTTATATACTATGAAATCACGGTTTTTGGCTAGGACTTATGGGTAGCGATAATACCGTAAACTTTTTAGTAATAAATTTCATTAGTATTTTTTTATGTATAGTGTAAAATTAACACAAAAAGTGCATCGGTTTCAACTTTTTTTCCCGCTGCAAGGTCACTACAGTACCAAGGCTTCCAAAGGCTTCTATAGTAGAGGAGGTTACTTTATTGCGATTACAACCCTCTCTCAACTCATTTAATCCGAAACGCAAACCTTGACAAACAAGGCCGCTGCGCGGTGAAACAAGTTGAACGCGGTACTACCAGTGACGCGATGCAGATCGAACTTGCTAACTAATTTTTTATTGTCACATTTATTGATTGTCATTACTATACATAATATTTTAATATTTAATATAATAGGTAAACAACGTCTACTTAAAAATTTAACTTTTGAACAATATAACTCAAAAATTTCATAAAAGTATCGAATATTTTTATTTTGCTGACAACAAAAATCTTTTGTTGTCAGCAAAATAAAAATAAGAAACAAATGAAGAAAGCATTGACATAAAAACAGACATTGACATGAAAATTAATCGAGAAAACGTTGACATCTAAAAATAACTTGTCATAAACGTAAATTTATATTGAGTGAATCAAAAAGAAGTATTTTTTATTTGTCATTACAAAATTAAATTTTTACAAAATTCCACAAAAATAATTATTTAGCATATACACAATAACATAATACTTAACATATATACTAACATAAATATATAGCATTTCAAAAAACTTTCCACATAACGTTGCAAAATTTTTTAAAAAAGGTTTGAAATCTTTAAAAGATATTCAAAATTGTGTAATTAAATAAACTATAACGAAGAGTTATTTAGTTTTTCATTGTCTTTTTTAGTTTAATTATAATTATATATTTCGTGATCAATGTAATAAAAATTATAATTAAAATATTAAACTTAAAATAAAATTTAAAATCTGAAAAGTCTTTGAAAAAGTTTTATAATAAATATATATGCTATAACTGTTTAAATTTTTTATTGTTAAGAAATTTTAAAACCAATCGTTTATATGATTCTTAAATAATAAAAATTAATTAAACATTAAAACTAATTCAAATTAAATAAAAAAATAACGACAATTAAGGTGGTAGACCACTATTAAAAATCGAAAAAGGCATTTTTTTAATTTTAAAGTATTTAAGTAATATAATTATCGTAGATTACGAATTTCATACTAGTTTTATATAAAAATAAAGCTAACCCTTTTAAAAATCAGTTTTTAATAATGCGGTTTAGGCATTTTCATGAATTTGTCCGTAGCAACGGATTGTTTATTCCGTTGCTATGTAGCTAAAAAGAAAGTTTCTCATAAAATACAATAAAAATTAAGACACAAAACTTTATTTGTGGTGACTGCTACTCTAAAACTACTTTTTGTTTATTATTAAATGCTTTTGGTGCAGTGTGTTACATGGTTTTTAACGGATTTCTTCAGTTAATGTCTAATTACTTTACAACAACCACAACTTTCTTCGGCTAATTTTCAGTCTTCTAACTTTGGTTAAATGATAACTAAAGTAATGGGAAATAAAGGTAAAAGAAATAAAATAAGGTATGGCAAGAAACGTAGACTCTTCTGAGGAAACCAACATAAATCATCAAACGTTGTAGCTGAAGAAAAATCTAATTTAGAAGAACTACAATTTAAATGTAGCTCTGCAAATCTCCCGTCGGTATTGTAAATAATGATTTTGTAAATAAAAATAATTTTTCCGCTTATGATGATCAGTCTAATGACTGCTATATTTTTATGAAAACTAAAATTTTAGAAGAAATAATTACTGCCATAGGCTGCTGTCCAAGATGTTCTGCAAATGTTAATTTTAACCATGATGCTAAACTTAAAAAAGGTTTATCACACGGTATATTTATTTCATGTGCGTCTTGCCAATGGGAGCAAAGTTTTATTCTAGTAAAACTATAAGCAAACCAGTAAAAGCCGGTCCGAAAACTTTTAATGTTAATTTAAAAATAATATTAGCTTTTCGAGAAATAGGTAAAGGATACTCTAGTATTAAAAAATTCTGTGGTTTAATGAATATGCCTGATCCTATAAACAAATCTTCTTTTAACTCGTTAAATGAAGAAATTGTCAACTCTTACAATTACATTGCCGAAGCGAGCATGAATGATGCAGCTAAAGAAGTACGAATAATAAGTTTAAAAAAAATTATGATGACCATAATCGACGAGGACATTTCAGGGGACGGAGCTTGGCAAAAGAGAGGATACTCATCACTCAATGGATTAGTTACTATAATTAGCAAAACAAATGGAAAATGTATAGATTATTGCATACTTTCTAAGAAGTGCAAATCATGTGAGCATCGGAAAGCATACAAAGTTTTTTCAAAATATATGATGTTTAAAGACAATCATGTCTGCTCAATTAATCACAAAGGATCATCTGGATCAATGGAGGCAAAGGCTATTATTGAATGTTTTCAGTCCTTTATTGAGGCAAAAAAATTAAGATATGTTCGATACATTGGTGATAGTGATTCTTCCTCGTATCCAGCCATACTTGCAGCTAATTCCTATCCAGGACAGACAGTTATCCAATGTGTAGGTCATATCCAAAAACGTATGGGCACTAGACTGCGTAACTTGAAAAATGTACCAACAAAAATGATCTAGAAGATAAAAAGTCACTTGGTGGCAAAGGTAGGCTGACTGAAAAGGAAATTAACAAAAGTCAAAATTATTACGGTATTGCTATTCGCCAAAACATTGATAATCTTTATCAGATGCGTAAAAATATTCTAGCAGTTTTACATCACTCATGTGTAGCAGATTCATCTGATGCAAAGTATATTCTTTTTCCGAAAACCAAAGATTCATGGTGTAAGTACCAAAGATTAAAACTCCAATATAAAGATTATAAAGAAAAACCAGATTTACCTAATGCTATAGAAACATTTATAAAACCAATATTTAATGATTTAATGTCTGAAGATCTTCTTTTAAAATGTCTACATGGATCAACACAAAATAACAACGAGTCTTTAAATGGTTTAGTTTGGAAACGTTGTCCAAAATTGGAAATAAATCGCAAATCAAAAGAAAAACTTTTTTTATAAATAGTACTTTAATAAAAGTATTGTTTATTAATATTATCACTTTTTTTAAACATATTTTATTTTAATTTTGCGTTAGTTTTACTCCACAACACGTTTATAATAAGATAATTTTTTTATTTATATATTTGTTAAACACCCACTATATATTACAAGTAAGGTAAATAAAAAGTTTCAAAAAAAAAAATCTCTAGGATCTAGGAATTTTATTTTCAAGAACATCCTTGAAGATTGTTCTTTGTTCTTTTGAGTTCCAGTACTCAACTGCACATTTTAAGATTTTAAGATCCGTTTCAGGAATTATATTTTTTAAACCAGTAATTTTTATTTTTTCTTTGTGTTGCATTAGTTTCTCTATATTTAATTTATGACTATTGCACAGAGCCTTGACGCTATCTACAAAAGGTCAATAATATTTGTCAATAGGTTTTTTTTTGTTTTTTTTTATGTTTTTATTTGAAGTGTTTAATGTTTTTTTTGTTTAAATGCGTTTTTCTCAGTTCTTTAAAATTCACGACTTTGCGGTAATTATCTCTTGATTCTCTTTACCAATTTTCATAAAATCTTCATGAGTTGTTCCTTTAGTTATTATGGATGTCCCTTACCACTTTTATTGCATTATGATAACTCAATAAAAAAATATTAAAGTCCAAATATAGTCAAAAATACCCCTTTTTTGTTTTCGAAGTGTTTTTTTTATTTAAAAAAAAACTGTTTAATGTTTTTCTTTTGTTTTGGTTCAGGATCTTTTTCATTAAATTAAAAACAAGTCTGAAAAATTTCAAGTTGATACCATACATAGTTTTTCAGATATTCACCGCAACGAAATAACCCTATTTTGGTGTTTTCGGGACCAAATTTCTTAAGCCATTTAATAATCAAATTAAAAAAAAAAATTTCATCAAAATGCTAATTTTAATCAACTTATATAAAAATAATTTCGAAATTGTAATTTTTGAAGGATTTTTTTTTTATAAGTGGTCTTCCACCTTAAGTAATAAACGAATAATCAATTTTAAAACATTTGATTTTAAAATAATAACCTAAATATTTCATTTTTTATTTTCTATCTGAATCGTTTATTTCATAAACCCGTCAAGCACGCTTTTTTAACTTTTCTAAAAACTAAAAAAAAAACACAAACTTTATGAGTTTCTACGACATACGTATATTTCACCGGAAAATACAACCCCATTAAAAAACTTAATCACGTTCACGCGTTTCTGCATAAAACAGTGTAATTAAACTGGACCACTCATAATTTAAGACATCAATTTAAAAAAAAATGTCACTTAACATGTTTCTAAAATAAACGATTTAATTACTGTTTATATATTATTAATGAAATTAGGATTTTTTTACGTGTTATAAAGTTAATTCATCAAGGTTACGAAAGACATCTCCACCGTAGATGATCCTCAACTTCTCGATATTCAAACAACGAATCCATTCACAAATATCCTCGATGAAATCGATGTCATTGTGAAGGAAAAGATATAACTTTTCACAAAGATTAATCCACGAAAGAAAATTTTCTTCAAAATCTTTCTTCGTTATTAAATAATATGAGATTTTATCGTCAACCATTCAATCTTGTCTTTCGGTTTCCATCCTTCGAGTTTCACTAGATGCCAAAATTCAACATTTTGAGTATTAGTTGAACATTGAATTAAAATGTTTTTCTCTTCATCACTTAAGATATTTTTATTAACTTCTAACGCCGATACAAATATTAAATATAAATAAACAAATAAATATTAATATAAATAACAATTGAGGTTAATAACATAAATTATACAAAGAATAAAATAAAATTTATATTAATACAAATTATAATTTAACGAATATATGTATGTATGTATGTATGTATGTATGTATATATATATATATATATATATATATATATATATATATATATATATATACATATATATATATATATATATATATATATATATATATATATATATATATATATATATATATATATATATATATATATATATATATACTTTTAAATGCATTATATATAGGACATAGACGTCCTGAGTTAGAAACTTACAGAAATATAAAACAAATGAACCATTTATATAAATTAAAGAAAAAAAGCTTTATTAAATTCCTAATATTATTGCAAATAAATTTAAAAATCAAATTAAATTCAACCACACAATGTAGTAAGATACCAATAAAACGCGTGCCATATAAACATAGATTTGAAGTGAAATGATTATTTTTATAAATCGAATTTGTAATTTCAAATTTAGAATTTACAATCAAAAATCTCTTTCAAAAATCTGTTTTGAAGTATGTTATATGAGTAAATCATAAAAAAATTAAAGAGTTGGAGTTTGATAAATTGTTTATTCGTATTTGAAATCTCGATAGTCAAAAATGAGCTTTCGGTTTATTACTTACCATAGTACAAAACTTATGCAGTTAACTCCCACTGCATTGTATGGGTCTGCTGCCCATGGAAAATAACAAAGTGATGTGTATCGTAGTGTTAGAAATCTTGATGAATTGAAGTGTTTAACAGCACTACTACTTATTTGATAACCGTAAATATTTAATTGTTCCGTCAATTCATCAAGATTTTTAACACTACGGGGCTGTTCAATAATACGTTCAAATAATACGTACTTTTTTTGCCGTTTTTCTAACACCCCCTTCCCCTATGTGACATTTTGTGGCATTTTAAAGATACCCTACCCCCCACCACCCTACGTGACGTGACAAAGACAAAAAAAATTTTCAGGATTGTGTTTATTTAGAAAAAGTGGGAAGTCAAGGTTTAAAGCAAACCTGATGTTGTTCTATGAGGCAGTTTCAAAAAACTGATTTCATACAATTTAATACAATCTTTTTTCATACAATTTCATACAATCTAAAAAAAAACTTTTATCTAAAAATATCTAAAAGAGCCATTGAATTTAAAATCAATTTTTATTTTAACTCATGCAAACAAAAAACTTGATATCTTATTTACTTAATCTTTAGTAATATAAACTTATTGATTATTGATTGCATATACCTTAATGCAGCACAGACATACACAGTATTGATTATTGATTGCATTATACAATATACAACTCTAAATTATGGAAAATATAACATAAAATATTTGAAAAGTTGGACTACAAACTAAAATCTAAAGCAACTAAATTTGCATCAGCATTTATAAGGTGTGTTGGCTGGCACAGACTAATTTACTTGTATATATAAATGCTGATAAATTTCTGACGTTTTAATTGTGGTTAATCATCAACAAAACACTTTTGGTGGCTGCAACCAGTGGTCCACTATGTAAACAAAGAGTAAAACTACAGCGGTCCGCTATAACATGTTTACTGAGTGTATATATATATATATATGTATATATATATGTATATATATATATATGTATATATATATGTATATATATATATATATATATATATATATATATATATATATATATATATATATATATATATATATATATTGTTGCATTTGGGAGTACGGAAGGAAAAAAATGATTCTTATGCTAACAAATACGCCACTTTTAATTACTTTTGACTTTCGTCCAACATTTTCGTATTGTCAGAAAGTTAATTTAATTACAAATTAATCGTTTTTAAAAAAAACGCAAAAACGCAAATAGAATTGACCAAAATGTTTTTAACAATATAAACAATGTTTTTATTTTCATTTTTTTTAATAAAATGTTTTTATTTTCATTTTTTTTACTGTAAATCATGCGCGAAGTGTTGCTAGATCGACTATCTTATAGCCTGACTCGCAACAAAGTGCTGCTACATCCACTAACAAATAACCTGACTTGCAACAGAGTGCTGCTATATTGACTGACAAATAGACTGACTTGCAACAGAGTAATGCTACATCTACTATCTTTTAGCCTGACTCAAAAGGAAGTGCTGCTACATCAATTGAGGGTTTGGTTTGGGGTAGGCAGTCTATCAATTATTTAAAAAAATTCTGGTCTTGCATTTTCATTTTTACTTTTGTCAACAAAATAGGGAAAAACTTGTTGACAACCAGTTAAGAGTTGTCAAATATAACTTATAAAAAAATATAAAAAAAAAACTTCATAAAATTTTTTTCATTTAACATGTTTAACGTGAAATAACGTGAATCAAAGTGATTTTCTACTAATTTATAATTTCTCTGTTCTTTTAAGAACATTGAGCACTCTATTTTGTAGAATACATTTTAAAGTTATATATATATATATATATATATATATATATATATATATATATATATATATATATATATATATATATATATATAAATATATATATAAATTGTATTACATCTGTGTATATAACAATTTTTTATTAATAGAAAAACCTTTAAAATAAGTCCTATATTAATAATATCCTTTGAACACCTGTATCTTTATCTCAAATGACTTAAAATAAAGGAACAAAGTATTAAAAACTTACTTAATATAGAAAATAAAAACAGAGATTCTTCAGAAATTTTTTTTGAAGGATTCAGTTTAACAAGAAACTTAAATAAACAATTTTGGTTTTTATTGGTTAATCCACAAATCATTAATAAGCAACTCTCCAACCTTTTATCAGCCAAAATCTCTTCACTACTTATCTGCATATACAGATGCACAAAACTTTATTATTGTTAAGTGTGCAAATTGATAATAACAACCTAGATTTGTTTCAATCCTTTCAATAAATCCAAAAAAATTTTCTTCATTTTTATCAAAGTCAATAGTGAAAGATTGAATATCTTCTTTGGAGAAAGTTATTTTATTTTCAACAAACAATTGATACGTTATTTTACAAATGTTTAAAAAACATTTTTTGATGGAATCATTTTCCATTATTTGATAAATCAAATCATTGTTTTTAATGATAAGTTTTTGTAAAAAGTATAAAAAAATATTTGCATAAAAGTCTGTCATTGTTAAAAAAGTTTTTTGTAAAAATTTTTTGAATTACTAATAATCTTACACATGGAAGACAAATAAAATGGAACAGATGACATAAATTTTGCAATTGGAGATTGCTTTAAACTTGTTTTCACAGCATCTTTTTTTTCTTCTAAAACGTTATTTTCTATGTAATTATTTATTCCATTTTCATTAAATCCCATTATTTGAATGGTTAGTTTATCACTGCGCTCTGTAGATATACTTTGGTATTCATCAATCGCATCAACTCTATCAGCAATTATATGTTTTTATTTTTGAATTTCTGTTAAAGCTTTAACAATTGAAAAGATACTACTTGAACTGCAATTTATTAACTCATTTAAATATTTAAATTCATCTAATCCATCAATTATAATCAGTGCAGTATGATTACTTATACAAAAACCATTTATAACATCTTTGTAGAATACACTTAGCTACTCATTAATATTAGAAATATTTTGATATTTATTAAGTCTTCTGCATTCTAAATAAAACACAAGTTTAATGTTTTCCCAAATTACACCATTTGACCACTCAAGTAAACATTTTCTAAGCAACCATGTTTTCCCAATACCAGCTATTCCAGGTTTTTTTTTCATAAGCATTTCACTATATGGAATTGGTGTATAACTCAATTGCTTTTCAAGAAATTCTTTTCGTTTGACACTATAAACAGCATATATTTGAGTATTAACTGAATCATCATCATCATTATCATCATCATTATCATCATCATCATCATCATCATCATCATCATCATCATCATCATCATCATCATCATCATCATCATCATCATCATCATCATCATCATTGTCTTATATCATTACTCTTATTAATTACCTTTCCTAACATATAATTTGCTTGTGATTTTTGATAAACTTAATGAATCAAAATGATAAATATGTAAAGTTAATACTTGTAACAAACTTCATTAAGTTAATTGCAGTTCTTATTTCTACATGTATTATAGTTATTAGAACTATTTCTATCAAAGGTTTAATATAATAATCAATTAAAACATATAACTATAAAACTTCAAACACTAAATATAACAATTTTAGTAAGTTAGAGAACTAAAGAGACTGGTGGTCAAAATTTTAGTTTATGCAAAGCCGAGTACTTTGTTTTCAAGAAGTAAATAATTATAAGTTTTTTAGCGAAAAAGTTATAAAAAACAAAACAAAAACCTTACGACTACAAAAGTATATATACTCTAGTCACTAACTCACAATATACTCTAGTCACAATATACTCTAGTCACTAACTGCTTTATATAAGTAATAAAACTATAATAGCGTTATTATTTTTATAAAGCACTTATAACTTTTTAAAGTTTATTATTTGTTCAATCAACGCTAGTAATTCTAAACTTTAATCAAAGTAGAATAGCATTTAAAAAAAAAAAATTTGATATTCAAATATTAATAAAATTTAACAAGGAACTTAAACATAAAATTTAAATTTATAAAGAGAATAGCATTATGAAAATTGTTACAAATGGTCCGTTTAACATTATCATAATCAATCACATTAGAAACATAGGGTTCCATCTGCGCTTTTGTATTTTAATATTAAAAATCATATAAATGCGAGCTTAAATTTAATCATCAAACATATATAATAAACAACTTATGGTTATAATAACTAGCAGCAGTAAAACATTTTAACAATGTTATATCAAAGTTTATATTCTCACAACATAAATAACATTAGAAAAACCCTTACAAAATCTAATTTGTGTTGAATAATAAAATTAAATTTCTTTCAAATCTTTATTCAACAAATTATCTGCAACCTTAAGTAAAATTTCTTTATATTTTTTGTTATCCAATTCTTTAAAATACTAAATAAAAATTTTATACAGCATTTGAAATTTTTATACATTTTATAAATGTAAAAATGTATTATTATCATTAATAGTTTAACAAAATAAACATAAAAAATGTTAAATATTATTATAAAAATAGTTTTATATAATATATAATATAACAGTGATGAACAGATAGTTTATTTAAAAATAAGCTTTTTTTCAGCAACTTTGGGGAGAGAAGGGATTTTTCTAAAGTAGCCTCAGCCTACTACTAAAATAAAACTTTGTGTTCACCCTGTTGAGTTTTATGCAAAGATTTTATTTAAAATGGAAAGAGTTTATTTAAAATACCATATCGTTGTAAAAAGCACCTCTTTGAATTTAGCAGTCAACCTAAGCATACGCTACTTAAGTTAGGCTAAAAAAAGTTATTATATTCAAGATTTTAATAAACATTCAAGTTGTAAATACGCTATTTGTAAAAACTTATTGAAAACTGTTTAAAGCATAATAAAAAAATACTTATAACTATATTTAAGTATTTTTAATTTGTATATTTTTTGAATGTTTAAAATACTTTTAACAATTTTTGATCAATAGTGCAAAACTAAAACAGAGTAACTAAACCTATTAAATACTTACACTTTTTATTCAAACAATTATTTCCTATATAAAATATATTATATAGACAAAACCATTACAATAAAAAAAAGTAAGTCTATTTACTATTATTTTAATTTTGGGTATATTTAGCCATTCTGCTCATATAAACTATTACTAATTAGTAATAACCAAAGAGAGCTTATTAAATTAAAAAGAAATATTGTAAACTTCATGGTTTTATATATCAGGGCTCAAATTAACGCAAAAAATCTAATTGCAAAAAACATAATTTTTTGCCTATTTGCCCCCCCCCCTCCTTCTTCTTATTCTTGGTGTCGCTTCAATGTTGTGGGTGGGGGGGATGCTTTACATCTTTTCAAGATGTAATTGAGAACTTAAAAGTTGTAATAAGGAAACGTAAGATGTATTTGAGAACATAAAAGTGGTGATTAAGTTAGATGTAATTTAGAACATGAAAGATGTAATTAAGAAACGTAAGATGTAATTTAGAAGATATAAGTTGTCATTGAGAAACGTAAGAATTTAGAACATGAAAGTTGTAAATAGAAATCGTATGATTTGATTAAGAAGATAAAAGTTGTAATTGAGAAACGTATAAAGAATACAAAGTTATTTGTATTTTTAATTTTGTAGTCTTAATATACTTTGTAATTTAAGGCTGAATTTAATAATATAATTGAAATAAAACATAAAAAATCATGAAAAAGGCATTTGAGGTTTAGGCGGTAACTGGAAAAATCCTATTGGGTGTCAATTAAAACTTTCTTTTATTTTTGTTTGTGAAAAATTTAATTGAGATTTCAGATAAATAATAAATAAAACACAAATGATTAACTTATATAAAAAGTTAAAAATTAAAATTAAACGTCAATAAAAATTATTGCAATATTCAGTTAAACGCCAACTTGGACGTCTTCTATATTTAAAATCGTTGCGTAATGCGTGGTCGTATGTTGTAGAGCGCGTGTACAATCACCTCCCATTATTGTATTATTTGTCGCAGTAACAATTCATTTGATCATCGGTTACTCTTTTTGATTTAAAACCACCTCTTCCAATAAGATTTAAATTTCGGCAGCGGACCCAATTGTATGCTGACTTATATTTGACACCTAAAGTTTGCGCCAGAGTCACCCAATCGTCGTTTCGCTCAGCACACTTCAATCACTCTACTTCTATCAGTCGATGTATTGTCTACAAATAGAACAAAAGTAGTTCTGGTTGTTCCAGAAATGGTTGTAAACAAATTTGGTGAAATAAATACTTGCACGGATTCAATTTAATAACAGACTTGCTATTCATAGTGTATTGACAAATAACACAATTCCATTACTGAATTACTGTATTGCTGGTGCATACAAATGCTAAATTAGATATTATTAACTTATTAAAATGCATGTCCAAGAAGATCTTTTATGATAACCTTAAAGCTTACATTGAATTCGCAATGACAAATAATGTATTCTCACTTACATATTACGATTCCTTAATTACAACTTTGGTTTTCAAATTACATATTGCGAATTCTTTTTACATGTTGTGTTTCTTAATTACATATTGCGACTTGTTTAGTGGAGTTGAATATAACGTAAGTTACTGTTATAATTTACAGCCTAATAAAGTTTAAGTTGTAGTTGTAATGAGCAAGTAACATATTTAATTCTCTTAAGATATTACTATTAGTAATTTTTTTATTTAAAATGATACTTAAAAAAGTAAAGGTGAAAAAGTAAGATTAAAAACGCAAATATTACAATATTTAAACCACTAGTTTAAATATAGTAATATTTGCGTTCGTTTTTATTTATTTATGATAAATCATAGAAAACTATTAACGTAAATGCCAACGATAAAAAATGTTTTTTTTTCAAAGAATATTTAATTGTTATTGTTAAAAACCACAAAACAACAATAAAGCAAACTGCAAAGTTGTTTTAAAAATGTAAAGAGCTTGTGTTAATATAAAACAACTTCGTGACGCCACACAGTGAATCGACTATCTAGCTACAATCTAGCTGGAATTTGTCAATTTAAGGAATCACTTAGTAGATATTCCCATGATATTACTGAATACTCACTTGATAAAATTTCAAAATATTAATTAGTGCACGCGTTTTCAAGTGTTAAATCATTAGCGCTCAAGAGTCACTTAAAGATAAACATAGTTTTGTAAATAACAGCTGCAATTTTGCTGCGTAACAATAACGTATAACTAATTTATTGTGAATAATAATGAACTCTCCTGTGATGAATTTTACACTAAATGTACTTTGTATTTTATCGAAAACTTATTTAAAGTTATTGGCATAAATGATATTCTGTAGATGTTAAAATTGCAATTTTTTTTTCGTTTACTAATTTTCGAAGCGTGCAACTAATTTTATCCAAATATATCCAGGCTGATTTTTTTTTTTATATATTATAACCACAACAAAAAGGCGTCTAAATATAAAAATTTGGCTGCCCGCGTCTGCCCGCTTTATTTTTATTTAATTTTTTTAGACCGAGTGTACTCTATTACAAGATTGAAGTTATTTGAAGAATGGCAAAAACATACAAAGGAAGAACGAAATACTCATTTGTGTGACTTTTTTTGAAAGACTTTACTAATGAAGATGTTACTAGTGAATCCAAAAAAAAAAATACAGTTAAAAATGGCAAGCATATCCGCTAAAAATGCGTAAAAGTGGAATGCAGTCGATAGAAATCATTGGATCATTTTTTAAATAAAAATAAAAGTTGGCTGGAGGGCAATATTTTAGAATTTAAAATAAGTTTTCATCTTGCCTGTGCTTCCACAATATTTCAAAGAAGTCGGTCTCAAGGTCAGCTAAAGAAAAACTTTAAAGACTCATCTTTAAAAACCAAAAGATGTAGAGTTGAAGACTTATTGCAATCGCGGAGTGCCAATGAATTAACAACAGCTGCTTAAATAGCACATCGTTTGTCGGGTAAAAGAAACGTAACTACTTCTATTAGAAAAAGTACAGAAACCTTAGAGCGAAGAAAATCTACTGATGTTATTTGTGGTAGCAGGCAGTTGAGTAGCGATGAGACACTTGCTTATTATAAAGATTCCAAGTGTACTAGTCACTCTTATAAACAAACAAGAAAGTGGTCGATGAAGGCAGGGCATGAAGTGTTTCCGTCTTACTAAAATATATGTAAATCCAAAAGGTTGTGTTACCCTCCAGAAGAATTTATTTCTATCTCAGAAACACGAGCTAAAATTAAACTTCAAGCCATATTGAATAAAACAAGCGAACGTTTAATTGAAACACTTAGTCATTTCCCAAAATTGCATCCTCTAATTTGTCGCTTACATTAACAAGCAAATGGGGATATGGTGGAAGTTCTTGCCACAGTACCTATAAACAAAGATTTGAGAACTCCGATGCTTATGATGAGTTTCTGTTTGTGTTTGCATTTGTCCCGTTGAGATTGAATGATGACTCTAATACTATTATTTGGCAAAATCCTCGGACATTGTCAACACTTTATTGCCGGCCAATTAAATTCCTATTTTTAAAAGAAACACAGGAATTTACTTTAATAGAAACTGACAAAGTTTAAAAAAAAACATCTGAACTTCTTCTAACACTGTGTACTGTTGGTGAATTAAAATTTTTTGTGACATACAATCTGTTTCTTACAATGACAGACAGAAAAGTATGCAATGCTTTAACCGATACGCGTTCTACACAAAAATGTTATATTTGTGGTGCTACTCCAAAAATGATGAACCATGAATTAAGAGGTATGGTTGATAAAAAAGAAAATTACAATTTTGGTCCGTCTACCTTGTGTTGCAATGATCAAATTGTAATAAACCTAAATCATTTAGATTGGCTGTTTGTATATAATATTTAATGTCCCCCTTGAGAATTTGTATAGTTAGCGAGTTTATTAAAGTCTCGCCCTCTTGGAGTAACCTATCAAACAACAACGGACTCAAGCAACTCTAGCTGTGATCTACAATCTTCTTTGTGTTTATCGCATATTTGTTTAATAATATTATTTAATATATTAATAAATTGAACTCGTTGTACAATACCACTCTTTAGTACTACAATATGGAGCCCATGGAGAATACGAAAAGAATATTTTGAAGTCATGAAGTCCACAATAGAGACTAAAAGACGAAATTAAAGGATCGATATATAAAGAAAGAGTTGTGATTAATTAATCAGCTAAGTGAATTTATTATTTGTTTAAGAGAATTTCTATTAAAGATATACGTTAAGATTTGTTTAAAACTAACTTTTGGATCGTTTGTCGATCGTTAACTTCAAATTATTATTCCTTTTTATAGTTGTTTAGGTGATAGTTTCATTTATTGTTGTTTTGAAATATCTATTTCATTTATCAATTAAGAACTTTATTTAAGATACTAAAGAATTTAGTTAAGAATATATTAAGAAAACTATTTAAGATGTTATCAAGAAAATTATTTAAGATATTATTAAGAAAATTTTTTAAGATATTATTAAGAAATTTATTTAAGATATTATTAAGAATTGAGGTTCATAAGGTTCATTTATTAAGTATAATTGTACACAAAGTTATTTAAGTTAATATATAAAGTCGAGGTCAAAGGTTATTATTATTCAATAATAACCTTTGTTTCAATTTGAGGTTCAATTTGACTGGACATTTTGTTGATGCGAGGTTTTATTGTTTCATTCATCGAGGTCTCAATTTGAAAAGTCCATACAGTTGTGTTTAAAGCCATATACCATATATATTATTTCTTTTCTTAATCTTATTATGTCTAATCTTGCTAATAAACGTAGAGGACAAACCGTAGCCGTCAATTCAGTCAGGCGAGTTTTCGAGCAAGCTAACAATCTTATGGTTGGTAGTTTGCACGAGGATTGCTTGAATGAGTTGACGAGTCTGAAAAATACAGCCATCGATAAGTATTTGAAAATTAAACAGTTTGATTGCGATATATCATCTTTGATTGAGGTGGAGGAGGAGTTAGAACTTTTTATGAAAATTTTGATTGTGGTATAAATAAGAATATGGAATTGTCTGATATACAAAAAATGACTTATCTTAAAAATTTAGTTAATGGTCAGACTTTATCCGCAATAAAAAGATTAACCTTATCTAATGAAAACTAATTAGTAGCTTTAGATTTATTAAAAAATAGATTTTCCAATAAGCAATTATTAATTTCAATTCATTTAAAAAAGTTGTTATCACTAGAAAAAATTCAGGATGTTAGAAATATAAACGAATTAAAAATGTTTGATACAATAGAAATACAGATTCGGAGTTTAGAAAATTTATCAGTAGATGAAAATATGCATGGATCAATTTTAATTCCTATTATATTAGAAAAATTACCAGAGGAATTAAATTTAATTATAAGTCAAGCATGGAATATATTTAACGTTTTAGAAATATTGATAAATGAAGTAAGAAAATATGCGTAGTAATTATGAAAATTTTTGAAACCCATAACTGCAAATACTTTATACGCTAACGGGACAGATAATCGGTTTAGTAACAAGTTTAACCAGAATTTAAGGCAAAATAATTTCCGTAATCAAAATTTTTCTACAAATTTAATTACATGTGTTTATTGTTTAAAAAATCATAAATCTCATTATTGCAACTTAGTGACTGATGTTTTAGCTAGGAAAAATATTTTAATTGAAAAATGATGTTGCTTTCGTTGCCTACGCGAAAGTCACTCAAGTAAAAATTGTTGATCAAATTTTCGATGTTTTAAGTGTGACAAGCCTCACCATGTGTCTATTTGATAGTTTTTAAGAGAATAATAAATTTGATAATAACTCTAAAACAGGACAGTTAACAGCTGTTGCTGATGTTTCTTCTAAAATTAATCAACGTGTTTTACTCCAGACAGCCTGGGTAAAAGTCAAAAATAATAAGTCCAGATTTAATTATTGTCGTCTTCTCTTTGATAGCTGTTCCCAATTAAGTTAAATTACGCCTTCATTATGTAAAAAATTAAATTTAAAAACAATAAATTCTAAAGAAATTAATATCAAAACTTTTGGAAAAAATAATACAAAAGAAATTTTAGAGTTAAAGTTTATGTTCAAGGTAATGACGGAGTTGATATTGAAATTATATGTTTTGTAAAAAAAAGTCGTTTTCCGTTAAATGGCCAGTATATAGACTCTGCGCGTAAAAATTATGAGCATTTAAAATACTTAAAATTAGCAGATTATCATAGAGATAATGAATATTTAGAAGTTGATATTTTAATAGGTGCCGATTACTATTGGTCAATAATTGAAAATAAGATAATAAGAGGGTTTGAAGGTCCAATTGCAATAAAGTCTAAAGTATGATACCTAGTCAGTGGTCCTATCACGGTTAAGAATAATAATAAAGTAGATTGTTCTGTTTTGTTTTCGCATGTTTTAAAAGTCGAAGCAGAATAATATAATGATAAAGCATTTTTAAAAGATAAGTTTTCAACTATTTGGAATAAAAGCGAAGATGATACTAACGACAATATAGTTGTCGAACATTTTCGCAAAAGCATTAAGTTTGAAAATAATAGGTATACTGTAGAACTACCCTCTAAGAAGAATCATCCTTTGTTATGCGATAATTATAGTTTATGTTTAAAAAGACTCAAATCATTAGAAAAAAAGTTTTTAAAAGATTTGATTCATATAATGATATTATAAAAGAACAATTATTAAATGGAACGGTAGAGCAAGTTTTAAGTAATAAATCTAAGGTCGGACTTGTTCATTATTTACCTCATAGACCAGTTATAAGAGACGATAAAGTTACAACTAAGTTGCGCATAGTATTTGATGCGAGTACGACAAACTCAGGTCCCTCGCTAAATGATTGTTTACATTCAGGTTCTTTTTTAATAACTCTACTAAATGGAGTTCTGATACGTTTTCGTGTGAATAAGATATTGAAAAAGCTTTTTTGAACATTTCAATATCTGAGAAACATCGCGATTTCATACGGTTTTTATGGTATGAAAATATTAATAATTTAGATATAAAAAGTTTAAAAAATCTTAAATTAGTAACATATAGATTATGTCGTGTCTTATTTGGAGTCACTTCTTCTCCTTTTCTTCTTTCAGCAACTTTAATTTAACATGCGGAGCGTTATTTAAGTTCTGATCCATTATTTGTAAGACGATTACTAAACTCTGTTCACGTTGACAATTTAAGTTTTTGCTCTGATTTTGTAATTGAATGTTTTAATTTTTAGACAAAATGTTGTTCCCGGCTAGGTGTAGCTGGTTTTAATTTAAGAAAATTTGAATCTAATTCGGTCGAGTTAGATAAGTTAATAAATGAAACGAATTTTCAGAGTCAAAATATCACTAAAGTGTTATTTCAATTGTGTTATGGAACAAGAAATTAGATTTATTTATTTTTTTGTTTTTTGAGTTATTTAAGATTGCCGTCCCTTTTCCAACAAAAAGAGACTTGCTTAGTTTTGCAGCAAGTTTTTTTGATCCCTTGGGACTAATAAACCCAGTAATTGTTCGTTTAAAAATTTATTTCAACAAATTTGTATATCTAAAATTAGATGGGATTGTAAAATTAATAAAGAGTTATTAAAAGTATGGCATGATATATATAAGGATTTAGGTTCTGTACAGTCGATTTGTGTACCTATATGTTTTTTTTTTTTCGAAATCGAGTGCAAGTTGCACGCGATATGAACTTTATGGTTTTAGTGATGCTAGTTTAAAAGCCTTTGGGTGTTGTATATATTTAAGATGTATTTTTAATGCGAACGAACAGTGTTCCTCTCTTGTTACTTCAAAATCTAGAATAGCCTCGGAAAGTAAATGTACAATACCATTTCGATTAGAATTAAAAAGTTGCTTACTGCTTGCAACACTTGTTTCAAAAGTAGTTAAGGAACTTTCTTCAATTATTCTTATTTCTAAAATTAAATTATTTTCAGATTCTTTTATTTGCTTACATTGGATAAAAAATTCTAATAAAATTTATGAAACATTTATTCAAAACCGTCTTGAAAAAATTAGAGATTTATTTGACTTTTCCTTTTGAGATAACGTCGTAACAGATTGATATAATCCTGCGGATATTATATCACGAGGTGCTAGTATTAAAAATTTAACTAATAATCAGTAATGGTTTAATGGACCCAAATTTCTTTATACTCCAGAGACTCGGCCTTCCTTTTATCAAAGTAAATTAATAAACCCTCCAGAGGACACAAAAATATTACTAATAACTAATGAATCGTTCATAGACTTAAAATTTATTGATATAACTAATTTTAATTCACACTTCCGTTTAATACGAGTAATTGCTTATATTCTAAAATTCGTATCTTGCTTAAAAAATACGCAAGTACAAAATAACAATCTTTTACTTTCTTCTTTTGAATTAAAAAACACCAAAATAATTTGGATTAAATTTATCCAACTAAATATATATAGTTCTAAGAATTATAAACAACTAAAATATGATTTAGGATTTTTCTTTGATGGCAAAGGAATAATAAGATGTAGGGGGCGATTGGGAAATTGCTCCAATTATTTACAATACTAAATTTCCAATATTTCTTCCAAAGGAAAGTCTTTTTACTGAATTAATTATTTTACCTTGTTATGTAAGTGTTAAGCACAACGGCGTAATGGAAACGATAAACCAATTAAGATTGCAATTATGGATTCCAAAAGTTAGAAATTTAATTGTAAAATTAATTAAAAAATGTTTTTTGTGTCGAAGGTACGAAGGCAAAACTAATAGTTATCCTGATGTTCCTCCGTAACCTTTAAGTAGAGTAGACGATGATTATGTTTTTAAGTACACAGGAATTGATTACTGTGGACCATTATTTGTGAAAAATATATATTCTGAAGGAGAAATATTTAAGTGTTGGATACTTTTAGCTTATTTTGCTAGTTTTAAACGTTTCTTGTGCTAGTTTTATACATTTAGATTTAGTTCCTGATTGTTCAGCTTTAGCGTGTATTCAAGAGTTGCGAAGACTCATTAGCAAATTCGGCGCACTCTACGAAATTATTAGTGACAATGGATCGTGTTTTACAGCCGATGAAACACAACAGTTTGCATCCTCAAGAGGCATTTTATGGCACTTCAATGTTGCAGCCGCTCCGTGGTGGGGAGGATTCTTTGAACGTATGGTACGTTCAGTAAAGAGAATTCTCAGAAAAATATTGAAAACTGCAAGATTATCTTACGAAGAAGTACTCACAATTCTTGCAGAATTCGAAATCGTAACGAATAATCGTCCGTTAACGTTTTCGTTTAAAGAACCGGGAGACGAACCTTTATCTCCAAATCATCTCGTGTTTGGCAAAAGAATAAGCTCAGAAACATTAATAAAAAACAGTTGCATAAATATGGACATAAAAAAGCGCGTTGTATATAGAAAATCTATTTTAGAACATTTTTGGAATAGGTGTCGCAATGAATATTTAACAGAACTCCGCGAACTTTATAAAAGTTATAATAAAAGTGTAAGTAAAAATATTATAAATAAAGGCGATGTGGTGATAATCCAAGATTCAAATTTGGTTCGTGGTTTATGTAAATTAGGCATTGTTAAAAAACTTTTACCGTCAACAGACGGACAAGTGCGTGCAGCAAACGTACGAATTATCTCCGCTGGAAAAATTATGTATTTAACTCATCCAGTTAACAAATTTTGTTTACTGGAAGAAAGTAAAGTTAGTTCTGTCAAAACTACGTTTGTGAATGAAAGTAACATTCAGCTATTCGTGACTACTGTTGGTGGCAGGAGTGTTGCGCTAATCAAATCGTAATAAACGTAAATCATTTGGATTGCTTGTTTGTATATAATAATTAATGTCCCCCTTGGGAATTTGTATAAATAGCGCGTTTATTGAAATCTCACCCTTTTGGAGTAACCTATCAAACAACAACGGACTCGAGCAACTCTAGCTGTGATCTACAATCTTCTTTGTGTTTATCGCATATTTGTATAATAACATTATTTAATATATTAATAAATTGAACTCGTTGTACAATACCACTCTTAAGTACTACAATACCTTGCATGCGTACGTACTTTCAAATGCTTGCTACACCGTTTAGACATTAAAAAGTGGCAAGTTAGAGGCAATGAAGATAAATGTTGTATCAGAGAACGTTCGGAAGAGATTAGGCAAAAGTTTAGAAAACAATTGGGACTTATTGTGGATAGACCGAAACCTCATTATGGAAATAAAAATGAATGCAACACAGCTTGCAAGTTTTTTTTAAATCCAGAAAAGAGCGTAGAGATTACAGTATTAGACGTCGAAAGTTTAGTGTTTTATTAAGAACGCTATGTTTTGGCCATGACCTTGATAGTGTCAAATTTGAAAAACTTGTTCTGTAGCAAGAACTTTATATTTGTGGTAACATAACATAACATAACATGCCTGTTACAGTGCATAAAATTGAGTGTACAGTGGAAAATGCAGTGCAAAAACCAGTGGCGGCGTTAGGCGTCGGCGACTCCCGATGGCCTCGCGCTTGAAAGGGCCTCGCAAAAATATACTAAAAAAATTTAATATTGTAAAACTGATTATAACCTACTTAAAATATACGATGAGCCAACAGAGCTTATCTGCTTTATCCATTTTATCCATTGAAGTTGAAAAAATAGCGGGTGTTAGGTATGACAAAATTTTAAAAAGATTTATCGAGGCTAAAAGCCGAAAAGTTTGTCTTTTTTAATTTGTGTTTGTTCATGCAATTATTGTTATTAGTTCATTTCATAATTAACAATAAAACTTCTGCTTCTCCTAAATTTTTCAATTAAAATTTTTAAACATATAACGAAACCTAAACCATATAAAGAACAAATAAGTGTGAATACATATATTAAAATTAAGTGTAAAATAGTTATGTTTAAATAATTAACAATAACAGCTCTGAGTTGTGTTTATAACTTTCAATAAAATATAGTGCTCAAGAAAAATTCAAGCCTGGAAATTCGGCTAAATCAAGTTTCGTTTTTATTAGTTTTTTTTACATTAAAGGGCCTCTCAAAGCTAATTTCGCCGACGTCCACGATTTGCCTTGCGCCGATGTACAGTTGACCATGGTGTGCGAAAAGTCAAAAGTATTTTTATTCGATTTTTGTATAAAAAACTACTATTCAATGAACGTAACATATTGACTTACATAAAAACATACAAATTGTTAATCAAAAAATGCCCCTTCACTAAAATTTTTTAATTTTAAGTTGTCACCCTCAACAATATTTTAGGCGGTCAAGCGCTTTTCTTAAAAACTTTAGAAAATTTTTTTTATAAATATTTTGCCATTTAATGTTAAGTAATTTATATTACTACGAATTTGAAATCAATTGGCATTTCTTTTTATCTTCTTGAACGTATTTGACTCATTTTATGATCAATCAAATATGGTGTGTTTAATGGTTGAAATAATTGCGTTTTTTTTGCTAATACTCTGCCTATATTTTTTCGGCCATGTTTGGCATGGATTTTTTTGGCCGATATTCATTGGAAAAAATATATTTATTGAGTTAAAAACAGTTTTGGCTGCAGATACTTGCAGATGTAGACTATGTAACTAAAACATTACACATGATTTTATGCCGTGACAAATGTCAATGAAACATTTTTTTTTAATATTATTATATGTTATTGATTATTCAAAAACCCTTTGTAAATAGGTTGCTTAGATATTGTTAGTAAATTTATTGCCAACTATATTTAACTTATATTATATTATGCAAAATATATTATACAGTACAATTTCTCTAATTTGAATCTGCTTAATTGAAAAACCTCCAAGTCGACTGAATGTAAAGTCACCGTCAAATGCGCTTAAGAAACCTTTTTGTTTAACTTTCTATAATTCGAATCTCTACAATTTGAAAACCTCAACAATTCAAATGAATTTTTCAGACCTGTCAGTAAGATTCTCTCTGTGAATTGAACTTTTTAAACTTTTGTCGTATAAAAAGCTCGTTAATCATCGAACTCTTTTTTCAAATTCAAATGTTTTGATTTTTTGTTAAACAATTAGCATGAATTATTTCCTTATGTTTAAAAAAAGTCATGGCATCGAAAAGACTGCATAAAGAAAACAATTTAAAGCTGAAATACGATACTCTACTGGAATTGGGGAAAAGAGGTTTCGAAAATCTTTGATATTCCAAAAAACACTCTTTCGACCTGGAAAAAGAATTAAAATAAAATCTTTGACGCTTTTCGTCGAGGAAATTTGGCTAAACGGGTGAAAGTTGATACGTATTATCAAGTAAACAAAGCTGTACTTAAATGGTTCAAACGAATGAGAGCTGATAATGTCCCAATCAGTGGTTTGCTGATATAAGAAAAAACTTTATATTTTGCGAAAGAGTTAAGCTTCGAAAATTTTCAAGCTTCGGATGGATGGCTTGACAAATTTAAGAAAAAGTAAAATAATTTCTTATTTTATTTTCTCCAATTTTTATGATTAATGACTTTACAATTTATGATTATTCTACAGCTTTTTCTATAATTGCTTTAAAAAAAAAAAGTAAATATTTTCGATAGTTAGACATTCTGGAAACTTGCAAAGACCTCGAAGTTAAATTCAAACGTACGTATCTCATTATTATGTTACGTCATAGCAATTATAGTTTTTTTTGTAGATATGGTATATCTTTCAAAACCAAGAGATCGTTAACAGACTTTTCCTCTTGAGGAAAAGTCTGTTAACGATCAGATAATCGTTCCATGGCTCGAAACCACACTGCCTGCAATTCTCTCTCGATACTCACTTCAAAATAGATTTGATGCCGATGAATTCGATCTTTTCTACCAATGTTTGCCCTCTTAAAAATTTACATTTAAAAAATGAAAAGTGCATAAAAGGCAAGCATAGTAAAGTTCGCCTAACTGGGATTGCCGCAGTTAATTTTAAAGGAGAAAGACTTTCAATATTTGTAGTTGGAAAATTGAAGTCTCCTAGATGTTTTAAAGGTGTGAAAAATATTTCTTGTCGCTATCGGGCCTAACCAAAAAGTTAGATGTCGGCAGAATTATTCCAGAAGTGGGAAAAAGAAGTTGACCAAAGTTTAATTTTCAGAAAAAAAAAATTGCTTTAATTGTAGATCTGCCCATCTTAACGTGCAGAAACTTGATTGGGAGGAGCTAATTTTTCTTCCACCGAATACAACTTCGATCACCCAACCTATGGATCAAGAAGTTATCCGATCTCTTAACGCCAAATATCGCTCACTTGCAGTGAAAAAGCAAATTGCTGCCTTAAAAAAAGAATACAAGATGCTTAAGTTTCTATCTTAACTGCTATGTTTATGCTAACAAAAGCATGGAATTCCATTCCAGATCAAACTTTCATAAACTGTTTCAACAAAATTAGGAATAACATTAGAAGCAGTGGAAAAGCATGTAAATGATATTAACAACCCTTTCTGTGGTTTAAATGTAGACGAGACTGTAATGGAGAACTTAAGAGATAATCTCGAACTGTTAAAAAAATATGATGCAGATTTTAACCTCACGGCAGACGAGTTGGTAGACATAGAATTTGTTGTGTGCATTGCCAACAAATCATCAGATGAGGACATCATTGCAGAAGCTTCTGAGCATGATGCTATTGAAACTGAAAAGGAATCCGATGATGAGGGCGCTGGTGTTTCTGAAAATGCTACAAAACCAAGTCTGAACGATGCATACTGTCACTGTAGTCGAGAATTACAGTATTTTTTATAACTTTGAAGATGATTTGACAAAGGCCCTTGAAATGGATTTAAAAGTCTCAAAAAGACAATCTACAATTACTGACTTTTTTTTTGAAAATGCAAAAGTTTAAATCACATAATACATATTGCATTTTAACCTAAGAATCGCTATTTGTTTGTTTGCCTTATTTCTATTCGTTACTTTGACTAGAATATTTGAAAAAAAGTAAACTTTCTATAATTCGAAAATCTCTCTAATTCGAACTTTTCTTTTCCCCCGTTAAATTCGAATTAGAGAGATTGTACTGTATATATATATATATATATATATATATATATATATATATATATATATATATATATATATATATATATATATATGTATTTATGATCAATTAGTTGTCAAGTTAGACTAAAATGAATCTGAAATTATAATATATAAATATAATTATAATAAACAAATTAATTGCATTCCTAAAGAACTTGAAGTCTCGTTGGAATGATGTTAACCACAAAGCTGCAGCATTTGAGAAAAAATATGCAAAGTGGTTGGATTCTAACTTCATACCTTTTGCATATGTTCTATCTGCTACTCCAACAATTGTTACTACTCCTACTGGTAGGCCTACTTTAAATTTTGATGAGTCTTCTTTGAGATCTAAGAATAGAAAAGTTGCTGATATGGATAACCAACTATTATTTGATTAGCTAACCAACTCTTAATTGCAAAAATTTGGCTAACTGTGATACTTTTGAGATTTTGGATAATGCCCCAAACAAACACAAATTAAAGATAAAAGAAGCCCTCCGCATTAAATGGGAAAGTCCCTCACTTAATAAACAAGCTTTACATTATACTATAAACTTATCTATTTAATTTTACTGTCAGTTTATTTATATATATATATATATATATATATATATATTTTTTTTTTGACAGTTGGTTATTTTTATTGGTTATTTACCGAGTTATTTTGTAATAAATATATTGGTTTATTATGTATAATTTTTTTGTCCGTTAATATTTCTCTGTAAAGACTTCTATTTTTTAATAAATATTTCAGAGTTTTTTATTATTGTAAAATAATCTTTTGAAAATGTAAATAAAATTTTTCGAAACATGTCAAGAATAAAAAACGTCGTGTTATTTTTCAAAATAATATATATATATATATATATATATATATATATATATATATATATATATATATATATATATATTCACATACATAAATATATTTATGTATAAATATATATACGTATATATATATATATATATATATATATATATATATATATATATATATATATATATATATATATATATATATATATATAAATATATATATATATATATATATATATATATATATATATATATATATATATATATACATATATATAAATACACACACCCTTTTATATTTGATTAGTTTAAAATGCAGTTTTTTATTTATTGCAGGTGTTACTGAAGTTGCACACTTGGTTTACAATATGGGATTTCGATGCTACATGCTTGGGTACGAACATTTGAATGCTAAATCGACATTGCTTATTAGTTGCCTATCAAGAAATGGTCTTCAAGATTACCAGCTGACAAGCAACAAATTGAAGTGCAAAAGAAAAAAATGCAACTTGCTTTTTTAGAGTAAATGGGACTGATTGTCGAAAGGCCTAAGGCTAGCGGCTCAGGAAATCTAATGATGGCAACACCTCAAGAAGAGCCTTCCAGAATAAACAATTGTTTTCTGAAATAACAGAATTTATAAGTATACTCCATGTTGTTCTGACTTGTATTTCATGTGGTTTTGAGCTTGATGCATATATATTTAGGGAATACTGTACACATACAGCTAGGTTTTACGTGGAGTGCTATCCATGGTACTATATGCCGCAGAGCATTCACAAAATGTTAATTGATGCTCCCACTGTTGTAGATTACATGACCTTACCGATTGGGCTTTTAAGTGAAGAAACTATAGAGGCCTGGAGTAAAGATTTTAAAAAGTAACTTGAGCTTTTTACACGCAAGTGTGACCGTACCAAATGTAATGAAGATTTATTTAAGTAATTATTATAGTTGATCCAGCTCTAGTGATCCAGTCATTTCTTCACTAAGAACAATAGTCAGTACTAAGAAGAAGGTTTTGCCAGAAGGTGTTCTGCAATTGTTAAAAAACAGTGTTTAGATGTTCTTATGGATTTTTACATGCCAAATTTTGGTATCTTGCTTTGATTATTATTAAAATTCAAGTTTATGCATTTCAAATTAAAATTGTCAGTATTCCATAATTAAGATAAATTAAAAAGTTCCCACATTCATTTATTTGGAACACCAGAGCATTAAAAATCCTATTTTTTTTAACAATTTGCAGTAAATAAGTAAAGAACTTGTATAAAAATGATTGTCACTATAAAAAGCTGTTGCTATGCATAATAAGATATCCATAGCAACCAAACTTGATATCATAATATAAAATGCATACCTCATATTAGTGCTCTAACCAAATTTAGTATATATGACACAAGTACGTTAATGCTTGCCAAAATAAGAATCCATAGCAACCAAATAAAAAATAACTCCTTCATAAGAAGCGCAGACCTTGCACTGGTGCTCGTGGCAAACTTAGTATGTATAGCACACAAAACAAGACTGCAACTACGATAAATAGGTCGTTGCTATGCAATAATTAGATATCCATGGCAACCAAATAAAAATAACTCCTTAATAAGAGGCGCAGACCCTACACTGGTGCTCCTGCCAAATTTAGTGTATATAGCACACATAACAATTCTTCAACTACAAAAAGTAGGCTGAGGCTATGCAAAAAAATAGGTATCCATAGCAATTAAATAAAAAATAACGCTTTTATAAGAAGCTCAAATCTTATATTGGTACTCCTGCTAAAATTAGTGAATGTAGCACTACTATTAAATTAGTTATTAATTTTGTCTCAAAATTGGCCATTCTGGCCCTCTGTGCGTTGTCGCGCTAAATTAAGTAGATCGTTAAATAAGGAGACAGTCTGTCCTGCGCAAGCGTAGCACATGCGCAGATACGGCGTAAGCGTCCATTAGGTAGGTTAAATCTATCGTTAAATAAGTAACCTTGTTTCCATTAGGTATAAACTCAATATATATTTAAGTATTGCATTTAAGTATTTAAGTGTTGCATTATATATTTAAGTGTTGCAATTAAGTATTACTAGAAATATTAATTAAAAACGATCTAAGACTAAATTAACTGGAAATTTATTATAGATTTGAACCTAATTTTCAAAAAGTGATCCTAGGTACAGTTCAAAAAAAGCTTATTGTACCTAGGGTCACTAAGTTTTAAACCCCTCCACTTGATATAATTTTATTAGTATAAGTCAATATACATATACTAATGCAAAGTAATTAGTATAGAGATGTGATCGTATCAGTTTCGCTGTTTTTAGACAAGTCTGGGGCCTTGATTTTAGGCATTGAAAAAATCTGGCAATAGGTATACAAACTTCTTCTAGATCTTATTGGACCTCTTGTCTTAAAAATAATTGGAAATAAATATATTATTAAAATTACTGATCGTTGAAGTTTTTAATTAACAAGTTATGCAACTACTTTATTTTATTGATTTTTGGTACTCTTCAAAAAACTCACAAATTTTTTGATTATTTGATAAAGTCTGCTTATTTTTCTCAACCAATCAACGAGAAAAAGATTAAGAGTTTAAACTGGTAACAGTAAAGGTTTGAAAAAAGCTGTTTGTTAATGATAGTATCATTGTAAAAAGGGGCTGTCTAAGTTCAAATTTTTCTAAAGTAAACTTTGTCTTTTTTTAATCAAATTTTTCTAAAGTTATCTTAAAGTTAATTTTGTCAATAAAGTCTAAAGACAAGGCCATCGATATTTTAAGAGACTCATCTGGCTGGCTTGATGTCACCTTGATTGATATAGCACAAAAGTTTGTTTTTATATCAGTTTTCTTAATTATTTGGGTTCCAAGTTTAAAATAATAATATTCTATAAAGCCTTGTAATTCTATGAGGAAAAATCGAATTTCTTCCGAAAATGCCCGCTTCAACTAAGTTAAACTTTTTCAAAAGGACTTATTTTATTTTGCTGTTTATATTGTGTAAGGATACTTTGCAGTACTTCGCTCAACTTGTTTCTCTGCTTAGCGGTCTTGTTCATCATAGTTTGTGTTTCGAAGTTATAAAGTTGAGAGAGTGTTGAACAACAACTAAAGACTGTATTGAATTTTTCGTGTGACTGTAGTGAGTGTAAGTGTAGTGTGACTGTGTGAGTGTAGTGCTTCGCGTGACTGTGTGAGTGTAGTGTAGTGACTGTAGTGGCTTTTTCGGCCTTGAGCAGGTAAATTAACACACAAAAAAAGGCTAGACACGAATTAATAAATTCTTTTATATTTTTTTTCTGCAATAATATCAGAAAACTTTCCTTACTATTTATCTGCGTAGAATCAAGTAACAATTACAAATTTTACAATTGTTAGGTTCAAGGTTTAAAGATAAATAAATTAACGTGAAACATTTTGATAAAATGCACAGATAAATTATTTAAGAATACAATAAACTTCCTTGATAGATGACTATCAAGAAAGTATTCACCCGTATTAGTATTTAATATCACTAATACGGGTGAATGACCTAAAAAAAGCTTTTTCTTAAAATATGTTTTTTGTCATACTATACAATAAAGATATAAATTGCGACTAGAATATACGGCGCGAGTTAAATATTATTAAAAGTATTAAATTATCACTATAAAAATGCCGTAAGATAATAACAATTCGCATGACAAAGTAAAAGTTTAAAGTTCGGTTAACGAAAGATTTTTATTTAATTTGTTCATCTGGGTTAACAAAAAATACCTTGATTGTATAATTTGTCTTCTTATTTTACGATCTACTTTTTTAACGTGACTTAATACGTTTAATAAGTATCCTTAAACTAACCCATGCGCAGAATATCATTTTGTCTAATTTAACCATCTACTTATTTAACGTGACAACGCCACTGACAAAAACATAGACCATACGAGTCAATATTAGACCAAACGAGTAAGATCAAAGCAAATAAACATTAGATACCAAGTTTTTCATAATATATTGCTTCTTAATCTAGCGTTCTATTAAAAATTTAAATATAATTAAGTTTTTCATTTAAAAGGTTTGTGGATATTTACTTCAATTTTTTCATTCAAATTGTCTTGCAATAAAAAAACAAAAAAATTTGGTTTAATAAATCGAATTATATTTCCATAAGTTTAAAAATATGCAATATTTTTTTTTTAGAAAAAAAATTCTTTGCACAGAAGTAAAAAGATTTATTAATTTTAATTTAAATTTTTAATAATTAAATATTTGTTTTAGTTTTTTGTAATCCGCAAAATGTTTGCAAAAGTATGTTTCTACTTTTAAAACTATTTTCCAGAAACAAAATATAATTAACTATTCAAAACATTTACGATTTATTTTTTCGCTTTCTTCAATAAATACAATTTTCATATGAGCCCCTGAGATGCATAGTGGCATAAATCACTCATATCTAGTTTTGAGATACAGAGGCATTTAGTTGACATCATATCATAAATAATCAAACTGTTTTAGAGGAAGTAAATAAAAATAGCATCATTATCGATATTATTAGACTTATATCACTCTGCCATGTAATAGAATAAACAAAATGCTAACCATTGGTGGCAATAACTCAAAATATTGAAAAAAGTGACTTATAACACTATGCATCTCATAGATATGAGTGACTTATACCACTATGCATCTTATAGATATGAGTGACTTATACCACTATGCATCTCATAGATATGAGTGACTTATACCACTATGCATCTCATGGGCTCATATATACAGTATGCGATAAAACTATTCCCTGATCATAAAATAAGTTAAAGCAATAAAACAAAAGCAAACTTGATTAAAATAATTTTAATTGAAATTTAAAAATTGGTTGTTGTAGCAACTATTAACAATATTAACTATAATATTTGAAAAGCTAAATCTTGTTTTTAAAAAAGTGAAAATTATTTAAAAATTGAGATATTAGGAAGCTTCAAAAGTATTCATACCTCTCAAAGTTTTATTAAGTATATTCGAGTTTTTTGTTTTATTTATTAATTAATATTTAGTATGAAGTCCTTGGGCATCGATAACTTCTTTCAAGCGACGAGGAATACTATCAACTAAGTTTTATAAATAGTTTGGAGGAATATTATGCCAAGCTGCCTCCAACGCTAAAAAGAAGTTTTGTTTGTTGATACTGTGCTCATCCATATTAACTTTGCCATCCAATAATATCACAAATTTTTAATTGGATTGAAATCTGGACTTTGCGCAGGCCAATCCAACAATTCTATTTTGTTTTCTTTGAAATATATTTTGGCAATTTTCTAGTATGTTTTGGATCATTGTCTTGTTGGAAGGCAAATTGATCTGTTAATCCTAGTTTATTGACGGAGAGCATAAGATTGTTTCGCAAAGTATTTCGATATCCAGCTCCTATTAATTTTTCTTCAATTTGAACTAAGTTACAAACTCTGTTATAACTAAAACAGCCTCAAACAAGTACAATACCACCTTCGTGTTTGATGCTTGCTTTAATAGTTTTTTTGTCTAAAGATTTTCCTTTTCTTTTCCAAACATTTGGTCGTTTTTTAGAATTCTTTAGTTCGAAGTTACTTTCATCTGGCCATAAAACTGATTTCCAGAAATCTAGTGTCTTTGAAAAGTGCTTTTTTGCAGATACATTTAGTTTCATTTTTTCTCAAAATAAAGGTTTTTTTTGTAACGCGGGATCCATATAACCCTACAAAGCGAAGTTTACGTTGTATTGTTCGTTTAGAAACGTTCACGTTTAGTTCCTCTTTAATAGCTCTGGCAGAAATAACAGGCTCTCGCTTTACTTCTTGTACAATAAGCCTATCTTTTCCAGATGTTATTTTTGGTGGACGACCTGAATGTGCTTTATTTTGTACACTTTCAGTCTTTTTATATTTTTGTATTATTGATTGTACCGTTCATTTGCTTTTATTACATTTTTAATCAATTTTTCTATACCCGAAGCCTCTTTCATGATCATCCCTGCAAACCATGACACTTGGGTCCCCCGCCGTATTTGTTTGGGCTAGTCTGGGTTACCCAGTCTGGGTTCAGCGAGGTTTTAGTGTCGGTTTCAGTGTGGGTCCAGTTTAGATTTCCTGAACCATCGTGAGCATGAATTTCAATGCTAACATATTAGAAATGCATTAAAATTTACTTATATTAGCAACTTAAACATTTTAGGGTTTTAATTTATAGATTTATCTATGATATTTACATAGTGTTTATTTTATAAAAACATTTAAATTTTATTTATGCTATATATATGCTATAAATAATGAAATGTTTCATTATACAAAACAGTTGAAACTATTTTGTTTAACCCATCATGGGTTAATTAATAAAATAGTATAATTAACATACAATGATCATTATAGCAAGTACATGAGTCCCATGTACTTGCTATAATGATCATTGTATGTTAATTATATTATTTTATTTATTACGCAAAAATTCCTGTTTCATCAGGTTATCTGTTGATTGTTTCATTAGATATATCTGATGAATCAGGCAACAGATTTCATGATGATAAATATGTTGATGATAAAAATTATGGTTAACTGAAACATTTGTAACTGTTGCATGTCTTAGTTAACCATAATTTTTTATTTGTCTTATCTTTACATATTTTTTATTTAAGAAATAGCTGTTATCAGAAAATATTAAATACAATTAAAAATTATAATGGAAACACTTAACGTTAATTTCAAAACGTGTTCAGATAGAACAAAAAAAAGAAGAATCAATTTAAGAGTCTCAAATGTACTGACAAAGTTATTTCAAAAAGATATATAAGCAAGTATTTCCATGCTAGACAATCCTGCTATTACTTCGAGGACTTTGGATGACATAAGCTTTAGTAATTTAAAAAAAGGTTTTGATCAGAATGCAAATGCACTCAAAAATAGAAATGAACAATTAACTGCGTTTGATAGATCACAAACCAAGTATTCAGAAATACTTTCTGATAGTATTGAAAATAAATCAAGTGTTGATTTTGATTATAGTAGATGTGATTTGGAAGCTGATGAAGTTAACAGCACCTTAAGTGACGACATTAATGATAATAATAACAATGATGACTGTACATTAGGAAATATATTGCTAAATAAGATTGGGCAAAAACCTATCGTGTATCTAATTCAGCTTTAGGAGATTTGTTACGTATATTGAGTCCATTACACTCTGACCTTTCTACTGATTCGAGAACTCTTTTAAATACTTGTCGGAATATTAATATCAAGCATGTTGCAGGTGGAGAACCTGCAACGTGCTTGATATTTTGGGGTGCATTATTGGATTCAAAATATTTTTAAATTCAATCTCCCCAATCTCAAGTTGAACTTTTACATATTAATATTAAAATTGATGGTATACCACTTTTTAACAAGAATTCTATTTCTTTTTGGCCAATTCTTGGTTTACTGAAAGAGTGCCCATATTTATTAGTACAAAAAAACCTACTTCTCTTGATGAATATCTAAATAACTTTATTTCAGAAATGGAAAGCTTAAAGCAACATGACTTTTTATTTAATAAAAAAACTTGCATAGTGAAAATTGATGCTATAATATGCGATGCAACAGCAAGGGTTTTCATTAAATGTATTAAACCTCACTCTGGTTATAATTAATGTGAGAGATGTCTGCAGCGTGGCAAATGGTGTGACTTAATCACACTACCCAATATAGGAGCACCACTAATTACATACTTAATCTTTACTGAGCGTCAATATTTTGAGTATCATGTAGGTACTTCACCCTTAGAGGAGTTAGGTTGTGATATGGTTACAAAATTTCCCTTAGATTATAATGACCTTATGTATTTAGGTGTTATGTGTAGGATTCTGTTTCAATGGGTTCATGGACCGCGTGGAGAATGTAAACAATTTCAGTTATAATTATCCATTATATCTGACAACTTAGCTGTTATTCGTAAACACATCCCTAGAGAGTTTTCACAAAAACTACAATCTCTTTTAGAATATAAAAAATGGAAAGCGACTGAATTAAGACAATTTTTATTGTACACTGGGCCTGTTGTTTTGAAACAATTTCTAAAAGACACAGTTTATTCAAATTTACTTAATTTGTCAGTTCCCATACGAATTTTGCTCAGCCAAAATTTGTTGTTAAAAAATCTTGACTATGCCGAACAACTATTAAAATACTTTGTGGTTTTCAAAGTTATATGGTGAAAATCAACTTGTACATAGTATTCATTCTTTAATACAATTGCCAAGACATGCTAAACCTTATGATGTTCTTGATAACGTGTCAGCATTTAGATTTGAAAGTTACCTTGGAAGATTGAAAAAATTAGTTCGCAAGCCTTAAAATCTAACTTGGTCCTATACCTGTTGAATATCATACTTATACTTATTATCCAGTTCAAAAATTACCATGGACCTGATTATTTTGGAGATAATTGTTTTAAGGTTGAAAATAAATTAGGAATTGTAAAAAATATTCTGCATAATTCCACGTTTGCTGAGCCTGATAAAGCTTTAGTTGTGTTTGAAGAGTTTGAAGATATGGAACTATTTTTTTCAGATCCAGTTAGTTCTATTTCGCTTTCAATATATTTTGTTACCAAACTTACTGGCATAAGACGAACTTTACTTATTGCTAGTCTAGTAACCAAGTATATTCTACTCCCTTTTAAACAAGGATTTGTTGCTTTACCGCATACGCATTTTTCATAACTTTTAATAAAATTGTTTTCAAGTTTTTTTCATACTTATATAGTTTACAGTGAGAATGTTTAATAAACGATTTGCTAAATAGTAATAATAATAATAATAATAACAATAATAATAATAATAATAATAAAAATAATAATAAATGCTTGCTGTAATACTCAATGCAGCGAGTTGAGTATGGAGTTTAACAACCGTAGTTATTGGGATTTTATTTAAAGTTAAAATATAATTAATTTGTTTTTAATCCGTCATAAGAGTTTTTGAAAATGTTAATAGATTTTGAATCTATCGTTTCTTGATTTAATTTGTTTCATTTTTCTGAAATCCTATTTGTAAAAAGTTCATATCTTGCTGTTGATCGTTTGACTAATTGTCTTCTAATACGCATGTTGTGTCCACAAGTGATTGAGTTTGTTAGAAAATCAGTTGGATGATGCCAAATGACATTGTCACAACCATTAATAATTTTAAACATTTGAATAATGCCACCTCTTATTCTTCTTTTACTTAACGTTGTCATTTTTAATTTATCTAATCTTTCATGATAACTTAAATCTTTTAATTGATAAATTCATGTTGCTCTTTGTTGTACTTTTTCTATCTTCTTTCTAGAGTGGTTGTTGTTAGGTTTGTCTCATCATCATTACTGCCGTCTACCATTTTATAGATACATTGAGGATTATTTGGTCCAATATGCATAGCTTTGCATTTATCTACATTAAACTTGACTAACAATTTGGTTGACCAATCCAATAATTTATCTAAACCACCTTGTAAATTACTCTGCTCAGACTCAGCTTGCAATATTGAAATTATTTTTTTATCGTCAGCATAAATCTTACATTGATTTTGTAAATTTACATCCAAATCATTGATGTATATAATAAACAATAGCGGATCAAGTACTGAACCCTGAGAAACGTCACTTAAAACCAATTTCCAATCTGAAACGTTATCGCCCAAAGCAACTCTTTGAGTTCTATTACTTAAAAATTCTTTGCCCCAATTTAAGAGTTCACCATTTATACCATAACTAGTTAACTTAACACATAACCTCTCATGTGATACAGTGTCAAACGCTTTTGCAAAGTCCAAAACCGCAATATCTATCGATAAACCATCTTCTAAAGCTTGTGTTATTTGTTTCCATATAGGTTTGCACTGCAACTTTTACATTCTACAAAACCATGCTGTTCTTTTATAATCAAATCATTGGTCCATTATACAATCTCTTACAATACTTTCCATTACTTTGCCTACAATTGATTTTAAAGAGACTGGTCTATAGTTTGTAGCATCCAGTTTGTCGCCTTTTTTAAATAGAGGTGTAACCTTTGCACATAACCAATCTAACAACATAGTTTTAATAAAACTCCAGTTGAATATGATCTATTGAATATAATTGATAGTGGTTTTGCTAACGCACTTGAAAATCTTTTAAAACTCTTGGGTGTACATTGTCGACTCCAGTTGATTTATTTGCATTTAGTTTCAATTATTGTTTTCTATAGTTTCTAAAGTGAATGAAGTAGTTTGTCATTTGACATTTGCATGATATTGAACACTTCGTAGACTATTTTTTTTCTACTTTAACAAAGACTGAACTGAAAAAATCATTTAGTAAATTCGCAATTTTTGAACCTTATGTTATTATTTCCCCATTTTTGTCTATTCTCTAATATATTGAGACTCAAGAGATTGATTTTCTTCCTATCAAGTGGATAGTTGATAGACTCAACAGGGATGTTAATAATTTAATTAAAAATAAAACTGTATTAAAGTTTTACTATCCATCAGTAAAATCAGCAAACAAAGTGTTTAATGCCAAAAAAAAATGCAGCAATTCAGAAAAATACTGGCTCTTGTACAAAGTACGAATTCTAGGAACTGCAAGTGAGTATTGTTAAATTTTTAGAGATAGTGTTTCCTTTTTTAATAGGAAATTTAAAGGTCCTTCAGGGAGTATCAATTAGTCATATACAAAATGTAATAATGGTAGACTGATTTCTTCTTTCTCCCATTTCCAAAGTATATTGTCTGTGCAAATTTTTAACAGCCAAAAATATACATAGACTGGCAAGAAGTGAGAACTAGTTGTATAGAGCATAATATTTACCTAATGTTTGTAACGTTTTTCTGAATATTTAAATTGATGTACACAAAATAACAACAATTTTTCTAGACAATCTTAAAAATGCAAAAGAAAAAACAAAGCTGGCTGAAAAGACACATAATGTTGATTATGATACAGATGATTCTGGTGATTGTAGAGATATGGAAACACGGAAAATTAGGTTTGTGATTTCAAGCGAGATTTACTTTTGTTCAGAGTTACAAAAAAAATTTAGCATATGCTTATTTCAAATTTATTTTTAACTTTTAGAAATATACTTGGTGGTTTTCAGATTTAAAGATTATTTTCAGACATTTTATTTTTTTATTGTTGTATAATGGTTGTTTTAATAATGAAAACAATTAATTAAGTTTTTTATTTATCTTTATTTATTTTATAATTAAAATTTAAAATAATAATTGCTTAAAGAAAACATTCTTTCATAGTTGATGATAATAAAGTTGAAGACTTTTTTCAAGAAAGCCAAATAAAAGGGTAAGGTAAAGTTCTATTTTAATAATGTATATATTATTATTAAAAAAAAGTTATAAATAAAATAGTATGATAATTATCTTATTTTTAATACTTTATATTTTCAGATTTTTATAGAAGTGAGGTGTGAATATTGGGTCTTTAATAGATAGGGTATGTGAAATAGTTAGGGGTGTCATTAAATTTGAAAAACTAATAGTGAGGTGAATTTAATAGAGAGTTGGTCAAGTTTATCGGAAAATTTAATACCCATAGACTATTAAAGTTTATATTTGAAAAAAGGAAATAAAAATTGGTTTTATTTTGAGTGTGGATCGACCTGTGAGTAATAGTTTAAAAATTTAATATAGCCTAATACATTTACACTTAATTTGTTTTCTAATTGTTATTTCAGAAATACAAACGGCTGCGGTATTACAAAACCAACACTACCTTAACACTTGAGGGCGATACTATCAAACTCACATATGTTTCAGGTTAAAATTAAGAAAAATGCATCTAAATACCTAAACAATGCACAATCCAATCCAACTGATGGTCAGTCTGGTGTATTACAACCTGATGTTTGGTCCAGTCAATCAAAAACTATTGTAGAAACACCAGCTCATGTATAAAGTTCGATTAACTCATGTAAGCTTATTTTTTAAAGTTGCACATTCCTTTAATTAATAACTCTTTATAAGTTCATTAAAATGAGTTTATCGAATCTTAGACTGTATTATAATTTGTATTTAACACTTTATTTACATTTGACAGTATAAAAATATATATACATGATTTAGCTGCTCTTTTGGAGAGGTTGATAACAACCCTTAAAGAGATAAAAGAAAATCCAAAGATTCATTCTGTAATGTTGCAATCCATTATGAAACAAACAAATACACCCCAGTCTTTATAAGACCTGCCTTGCCTCTTTTTTTAAGACCTCCTTTCCTTTATTATATCTTGACGAAAATAAATTTGTACAATGTTAGACTAGCAAATAATATATTTGCTTATAATTAATGTTATGTATATATATATATATATATATATATATATATATATATATATATATATATATATATATATATATATATATATATATATATATATATATATATATATATATATATATATATATATATATATATATATATATATATGTAAATTTTTTTTTTTGAAAGATGACATCTTGTATGAGAGTATATTATATATTATTTTAAAACATCAAGAAATACAGTTTCTCTCAATACAAATAATATTATTATATAAGAAATTTTCGCTGGGTTATGGATACCAGCGTCATCAGCTTATAAAATATTACAATAATTTTTAATCGTTATAGTTTATATAAAATTGTTACTATTGACGTCAGCGGTTGAATGGCTTCTTTTGATTTTTAAATTTTAAAAATGGCGTCAAAACATAGTTTTGACGCCATTTTTAAAATTTAAAATTGGCCTTCATCAAGGTTAATTCCGCCGTTTTGCGCAGAGCACATGTTGTTTTGTATTTCTAGTGCCTCTCTAATTTTTTTTTCAAACTTTTTATTTTCTACTTTTTATTTTCTACCAGAAAGTAAAAAATAAAAATAGAATAAAGGTAGAAAATAAAAGTTGGAAAAAAAAATTAGAGAGGCACTAGAAATACAAAACAACATGTGGTCTGCGCGAAACGGCGGAATTAACCTTGATGAAGGCCAATATGTCAAAACTATGTTTTGGACGCCATTTTTAAAATTTAAAAACAAATAAAACAAATAAATCATATGAAGATTTCTTCACTACCTTTAACTCTCTTCTAGACAAACACGCACCGTTAAAAATACTAAGTAACCGTGGCTTAACTCGAAGCCTTAAACCATGGATTACTTCAGCAATTTTAACCTCGATAAAAAACGAAACAATATATTTAAGAAGTTCCTTAAAACAAAAATCTTCATGAAAAAACTTATAAAACCTATAGAAATTTACTTGTAACACTTATTCGAAGAAGCAAAAAAAAAACACTTTTCTCACTACTTTACTACCAATAGTAATAGTTTGAGAGCAACGTAGAAGGGTATTAGAACTCTTTTAAATATACGTTCGAATGATATCTCATATACATCTTGTATATCTTCAAACAACACCATTATCAATGATCCAGTTAAAATCTCGGAAATTTTCAACTCCTTTTTTATTACAATCCCTGAAGAACTGCAAAAAAATATTCATTCATCTCATACTGACTTCCATAAATATTTAAAAACATCAAACCCTGACTCTCTTTTCATTAAACCTACAGAAAAAAATGAAATAATATCAGTTATTCTTTCTCTAAATGGTGGCAAAGCTTCTGGTCCAAACAGCATTCCAACCTTTATTCTAAAACTTCTTGCTAATGATATTTCCTCAGTACTTGCTAAACTATTTAATCTCTCATTCACTAATGGTATATTCCCTAATATTTTAAAAACTGCATCTGTTAAACCAATCGATAAAAAGGACTCAAAACTTGACTGCAATAACCATAGACAAATACCATTGTTATCAAATATCAGCAAAATTCTTGAAAAATTAATGTATTCTCGTATCTACCACTTTCTTGATAATTCTAAGTGTCTCTACGGCCGACAGTTTGGATTTCGTTTAAAACACTCTACTTCCCATGCACTTATTAGCATTACTGAAATGATTCGTGGTGCGATTGATAGTGGTTCTTTTGCCTGTGGCGTCTTTATTGATCTCCAAAAAGCATTTGATACAGTTGACCATAGGATTTTAACTGAAAAATTGTATCACTATGGTATACGGGGTATCGCTAATGATTGGCTTTCACCCTATATTAACAATCGCACTCAGTTTGTCTCAATTAATGGGTTTCAATCCACATGTAAAGTTATTAAGTATGGTGTACCACAGGGTTCTGTTCTAGGACCTTTACTGTTTTTAATATGTATTAACGATCTGCCTCACTCTATAAATAATTCGATTGTTCATATTTTCGCTAACGACACTAATCTTCTATGCATAAATAAATCACTCGCGCAGCTTTGTAAAAACGTTAATTCAGATCTCCATTATTTTTGTCATTGATTAAATAGTAACCGTCTTTACCTAAATATCAATAAAACTGAATTTATTATTTTTCACCCTCCAAAAAAAAGATTGATAGTAATAATGTGAAAATTAGAATTTATGGTAAATAACTTTTCCCATCCAAATATATAAAATACCTCGGGATATTTCTTGACAAAAACCTATCATGGTACTATCAACTAATTCAATTAAATAAAAAACTTTCACGTGCCAATAGTATGCTGTCATTAATACGACACTATGTTCCCCAACATGTTTTAATATCAATTTACTATTCCTTGTTCTTCTCGCATCTAAGTTATTGTTGCACTGTTTGGGGTCAAAAAGATTTCTATTACATCGTATAAACAGCTTACAATGCACTTCCTTAAGAATTATGACATTTTCTCCCTTACGTTCTAATATCGAAAATAGGTTTTCTGAATTAAAAATTCTAAAATTTCAAGATCTTGTAAAGCTTTGTAATTTTCTATTTGTGATTGACTCTCTTCAAAATAAGCTACCAAATTCGTTCAATAATTTTTTTATTAAAACAAGTGAGACACACAAATATTACACTCGAAATACTGAAAATTTTAACTTGCACACTTCCTTTTTCAGCACTATCAAATATGGCAAGCTCTCTATTAAAAATCAATGTATTTCTCACTGGAACCAAATAATACCATTTATAAAAAAAGATTTTTTATAAATACCCTATTATTACCAACATTCTTCTTCTTAATCGAAACCAATTTAAGAAATTTATGTTTGAGTATATATTTAATGAATATTAATTTTATCTTTTATTATTATTGCTTTTTTTATATTACTGTATTTATAAAACTACTATTACTTTTATTTTATACTGTCTTTTTTAACTCTACTAATATTCCTATTAGCATTAATTTATCTTTGATTTTAAATCTTTTTAATATTATTTATAATGATAGAGATAGTGATTCAATTGTAGTAATAGTTTTTATGGTTAATGCCCTAATTTTTACAATTGTTATGTTTATTTATTAATTTCTATCGTAGTTATAAACTTTACTATAATTATTTTTACCATTAGTTATAATTTATATTAAAGTCATCATGATATAGTTACTATTTGTTTTTTTTATTCACATTATTATTAATATTATTATTTTTATTATATTATTATTGCAATTATTAATATCATCTTTATTTATTAGTGCTTTATTTTCCTTTCTTTCTTCTTTTTTTTTTTTTTCTTTTTTTTTTCTTAAAAAATTTTTATTTTTATTTTTTCTTATTTATAATTCTTTTTGTGTTTTATTTTTTATTTTTTCAGGTGTCACTCCATTGACTAGTTTTTAACTATATGAGTGACACCTAACCTTGTTTTTGTGAGTTTATAAATATTATTGTAAATTTTCATATTTTTATGGTTAAATAAATGGATTAAAAATCAAAAGAAGCCATTTAACCGCTGACGTCAATAGTAACAATTTAATATAAACTATAACGATTAAAAATTATTGTAATATTTTACAAGCTGATGACGCTGGTATCCATAACCCAGCGAAAATTTCTTATATAATAATATTATTTGTATTGAGAGAAACTGTATTTCTTGATGTTTTAAAATAATATATATATATATTCATTGACATACTAAAATCCTGAAGTGTTGACATTACTATTACACGATTACGATTAGATATTTAGTCATAGGTTTTTTAATATACGGCATTACAATTAAATGCTATTTTTTACTTTAAACAATGGGTTTAAATGTTAGTAAATTTAGCTTGAAGATTTTAAATCCTTAAAGTTAAATTTACTAAAATTTATTATTTTCGTTTGTGTTTAGGTGCATTTAACAGAAATGCATTGTCAGCTAATGCAACCCAAAAGGACATAGAGGTAGAGTTGCACAAATGGTTTACCAACGCCCGAGATCGAGGTCAAGATAGCCGGAAAATAAGTATCTACATCAGATAATGCTGATTTGTTATTATCAGAAATATGGTTAAATTTAAAAATATTCGGCTATAAAATAAAATATATAAGACTTACTATCTTTCTAGGAGATTTGAGGATTGCCGTACGGTGATACTCGTGCGTGTGTTCAGGCAAGTCGTAATCTGATCAATATGGACACGAATTAAGCTAAAAAAATAACAGTTTTATTACCATATCTTGCGATCAACCCTTCCAAAAACGTGCCCATGCGGTTCCCGTGCAAGCCCCCTCGACAAAGTCTTATGGGTCCCAACTGGGTTTCCCGTACGGATCCCATACTTTAAACAACGCAGGCCCCATGTTATTTGGCTGGCTGGGATCAACAATCGTTAGCCGTACGTCAACACTAATTTCGTTAGTCTTAGACTTTTTGAAAAACTTTTGAGATAAAACAGAAAAACAAGTTATTTAAATATTTAAAATTTTACGTCTGTAGTGCAGAAAAACAAAATTAAATAACTTACCAGCAAAAACAATCAAAAAATAAACTTACAGCACTAAATAATTCAATAGGTATGAATACTTATGTCGTATTTAAAGTTTCACTTTTTATGTTATATACTAAATATATCCAAACATAATAACTTATCATCTTAATTGTCACCTCAGAATTATTCTTAATTATCATGTTTGCACATACTTATTTTTTCATAGCAATAAAAATTAACACGTTAGAGTATAAAAACAAAGTTTAGTAATATGCTTGGGGTATGAATAATTTTGTCGCATACTGTATATACAACAAAACAAGTAATGGCTAGAGCAAGAAAAAGACAGAATTCTGTCTTATCACCGAGCCCCATTTTCATAAAATCGTAATTTATAAATATCATATTATATTGGCGTAAATATACAATGTAGTAATTAGTAATTGCTAAAATTATCTTTACATTATCTGCAGTTGCAAAAAGAAAATAAAGGCAGCTGCAGTTGCAAAATAACGATTATATACTTTAAATAAAAAATAAAAAAAAGATGAAAAAAAGAGATATATACATATTTTTTATATATTTTATATTGAGAGAGTAATATCATTAATAAACTTTGTTTTGGTTGATTGCGATAATAACATTCTTTTAAAAGAATTTTTTTTTTAAGTTATCTTGATTTTTTATTAGAGCTTTACTTTATTTAAAAGAAACATTTAAAATCTAGTATAGTGAAATCCATAAATAAAAACAACCGTTTAGATGCATGTTTTTGTTTACTATAAAGCTTTTTTAATTTTGTATGTATAAAGCTTTTTTAATTTTGTATTACATAATTTTGTATGCTTGCCCAGGCGATATTACAGTACGTTTTGGATAAAAGCAAAGTATAAACCTTTCATTGATTTAAAATTAAGAAATGGTTTAGCTCTATAAATTATTCCTACTTTACTAGAAAATGATTACCGATGAAAAAAAAACCTAAAAAGTTTACCGATGATTCTCTTTTAATTCTAACTCTATTTATAATAAGGCTTGATAATTTTAAGGTGGTACAAGCCCATAAAAACAGCCAATATAATTAATTTTAATGCAGAATTTGTAAAAAATATTTGTATTAAAAAAGCGTATAGAGTAAATATAATAATAACTTTGAATATATAAAAAATAATCAGTTTTAACTTTATTTTTAATCACATATTTCTCAATAATTAGTCATAAATTGAGTCTAAAATTTTGCACAAAGGTTGACAACATGTTGATTAAGGGATTTGACCAGAATTATCATCATAACATTTATAGTATTACAATGGCGGCATTTTAAATTAAGGTTTTTAGTTTTTATGTAAAATGTGTGCTGCCAACATCATTATCTCAACAATAGCAAACTATCAAAGTATCTCGTTTTGATTCACAGCAATCAGATGAACAGTTGGTGAAAACCCTAGCCATAATCCTTAAGTAGTTAAAAATATTTTCTTATTCAAAGTTTAAAAAAACGTTTACAGAGAAAACGCAAAAAAATAAATTAATAAATTAAAAAAATTTCTGAACTCATATAAGCCATCCTTACAAGATTTTATACTTTTTTTATACCTTTCCGCTTATTCCATCTTAGTTTTGTTATTTCTTTTTCTTTTTTTTTATATGACTGATGCGACTTTTGTCTTTTTCCTCTTCTCCAACGGAATCTAAGATGCTGAAATGTTTTTTATGAAAAGCATAACTGATGTAACTACTAAGAAAACAAATTCTAAAATACTTTTTGAAACAAAATGTACTTTTGAGCATTTTTCCCAATGTATTGGTTAAAGAACTCCTTAGAATTTTGTGTATGGTTGTGTAAACATATTGATAAAAGTTCTTTAGAAATGAGTTCCATGAATATTAAATCCAATATGTTTTTAATAGCAACAAACAAATTCAACTTGTTTTCATAGGTGTGTTCTCAATTAATTCTATCCCTATAATAAAATTTTCAATTTTTATAAAATGACATATTCATCATGGTTGTAAATGTTTAAATACCTGCATTATCTTTACCAATCTCACTATATGTCATAACTGAGCAAGTAGTTAATTCCATGTGCTAACTGTTTCACAAGCTTACTATTTTGAGGAGGTGTAAGTTGAGGAGAAGTATAAGTAAACTTGAATTTTGAACAAAAACTACATTCTATTAATAACTTAAGTGAAAACCCATGGTGTTCATTTCCAACATGCGTAAGCTTAACAGGTGAGTTACAACGCAAGTACTCCTCAAATAAATCATTCATTATGCCAAAATACATAAATTTAAAAATTTAAAGTCTTCAGATTTTGTATTTTCGCTTTCATTTGAACTGTTTTTAATTTGAAATATAATCGATTTCTTTGTTTAACTCTTTAGCACTTGTACTAAACACTTCTGATTTAGACTTTCAAAGGAAACAGTATTTTGCTTTGAGTTTTTATGTTGGTTTATATGAAAATACTTTCTTTTTAATCTCTTGTAATTTTTTAAATATATTAATCTAAGAATATAACATTTAAATAAAAAAAATTAATTAAACAATTCAATAAAATAACCACAACAACGCTCATAAAATTCTTTACTTCCTCAACCTCTATTTTATTTTAAGCCCTTAACAATGGAGTTTACTTATTAGCAAAATAGATATAAAGCAAAAAAAAGATTTAACTAAATAACTAAAATAAGTAAGTGTTACGTGCAAATTATAAAATATTAGCTCAAAAGTAATCATTGTTTCTTGTTGTTATGCAGTTGCTAAGGACTTCCTTTTGAGATTGTAATTATAAATTAACATTTTATATGACTAAACTACTAATAAAAATTGTTAAAGTATACATTTTTAAAATCTACTGTGATTATACTTTTCAAATTAAAAAAAAAAAAAATTTGAAAATTTTAACATTTTATGGGCTACTACCACCTTAATGGAACGTTTTCAGTTTTATTCAATTTTTGGAGCAAAATGAATTTAGTTTCATCAGCATTCAGAGAAAATTTGTTACTTACAAACCAATCATTAGCTTTACCTAATTGTTCATTAACATGTTTAAAAGGTATTTTCTAACAGATATTTTTTAATATCCTTGTATGAATAATAGAGTTTAGAGTCACCTGCAAAAAAAATGAAATTTATAAGATTTGATGATAAATAAAAATCATTTATGTACAGTAGAAACAACAATGGCCCAAGAATAGAGCCCTGTGGAACACCACAAGTTAATGAGTGTTTAACTATTTATTTCGAACCGTTAAAAAAATTGTACCATGCGAGCCTCTTCTGCGTATACTGGGCGCATTAAATGTTTATAAAATAAACTTACAATTTATAAAATTTGTACAACTTATACAATTTATAAAATTTGTACAATTTATAAAATTTGTAAGTTTATAAAATAAACTTACAAATGTTATGTTTATTGCTACAAATGTTATGTTTAAACTTACAAATGTTATGTTTAGAAATGTTATGTTATGTTTACAATTTATAAAATTTATACAATTTATATAATTTGTAAGTTTATAAAATAAACATACAAATGTTTATAAAATAAACTTACATTAAGTTTTAATGTTCATGTATAAAACAAAAATGGGACTATCTTTTTAAATATTTCAGTCCTATTTTGAAAAAGTAGTGCATAATTACCCGACAAAAGTTTCAAATAATAACTACATTGTCCCTAAATATAATTCAAAACAAATTACATATTCAATTCAATATCGTGGACCCTATTTGTGGAAAAAGTTTCCTAATATTGCAAATACGGAAAAAGTTAGTATACATCAGTTTAAAAAAGAATCTAAACAGGTGTTATTACTTATGGATTTTAATATATCCAATTTTAAATGCCTCTTTTAAACTAAAATTCAATTATTTAAAATATGTCTCAGAATTTATCAACTTTTTTGTTTGTTTGTTTATTTTTCATCATTTCAATTATGGTGTTTCCTCTAATCTCAAAAGTTATTGCTGAAATCTTAGTTCTTCAACATACTTAACTATTAATGAGTTGTTATTTATTTTACTTTTGATTAAATTGGTTTTAAAATATACATATATAAAACGGTTTTTTTAAATTAAATACTCTTTTATTTGGAATTATTTATTGTTTTTTTAAATATTACTTTATTACAAATTGTTATAAATTTTATTTTCATCTTCTTTAACAAATACTTTGTAATATATACGTATGTAATGTGGCTCTCGAAAATACGTGCACTTTAATTTATTTTTTGTTATTCTTCTTTACTTTTCTTTCAGTTTTTCTTATTTACATGAATATTACTCTTAACATGAATATTGTTCTTGAAGTATTTCTTAAACTTATTGTTATTTATTTTTACATTTATAATTTTTAATAAATAGTTTGTAAAGTATAAATATATTATCCGGCTGTTGTAAATACGTACGATTGGGGCTCGGAGATAAGACAAAATTTTGTCTTTTACTTGCCCCACCAGTTTTTTTTATTTATTTATAAACCTTCTAAATTGTAAAAGTTATTATACGGCGAAATAAATAAATAAATTAAATTAAAGATATTTTTTATACTTTTGTTTTTTCCAATTATTTTATTAATAACATGCCATATTTTTTTTAATTTTTTAATTTGTTTTTTTGCGTAATTATAATTTATAATAAATATAACAAATAATTTTATAAAATTTAATAAAATATAATAAATAATTTTGCGTAATTAATGTTTTTTTGAGTGCTTTTTGGTTTTTTCAAGTAGATTTTTATAAATTTTGTACGCTGTCTCTTTTTTATACGTTTTTTTTGCAAGAATTTATCATACAGTTTTTATTTACTTTTTGTGGATTTTAATAGGCCTATGGACATCTTGGCGTCAAAAGAGACTTGCTATTAATGACACATTTTTTTCAGGAAACGCTCTTTCATACTCTTTGCATAACTGCTTAAGAAATAAATCATGTGCATTATTAACATCTTGCGATTGTAAAACAAGATCCCAATCAACGTTATATTTAAAAAGATTTTTAATTTTTTTAAGGAGTTTTTCTTGATCAGTTTCCTATATTTAGTCGTTATAGAAGGATATCTACTAAGTACTATGTTATTGGAAACTAAAAAAGTGGGGAAATAATCCGAGAGGTCACTCTTGATTATACCAGCACAAAGCCGGTCATCACAAAACTTATTTGATATTATCTTATCGAGAAGTGTGGATGAGCTAATGGGTACTCTTGTTGGCATATTTATTTTTGTAATTGAGTTATTTAGGAGTAGAAAATTTAATCGTTTTTGTTACGATTTAAGAAATTTATGTTCAGGTCCCCCGCAATGTAAACATGCTTCCGCCATTTATTCATTTTAGTTAAGAAAGTTTTAAAATAATTTTTCAAATTTTTAAAATATTGCGAGATGATTATCTCTTTATAGTTTTAATTTTAAAAGTTTCTCTTTGCTTTGCTAATCAATTCAATGCTTTAAGACTCACAATCTGTTTCATTCACGCAAAGATCATTACGTAAAACAAAGTTTATAGAATTGTGAGAATAAATACTCACGCCTCCACTAGAACTTCTCTTGGTTGGTGAATTGAAGCGTAGTTACTTATTTCAAAAGTGTTTCATCATTTTTGCGCCACGTGTCTGTGATGTAAATTATTTATTATAATAATTATTTATAATAAAATTATATATTTATTTATTATAATAAAATTATTTATTATAATAATAATTTACTATAATAATAATTTATTATAAAGGGTATAAGTTCATCTAACAATATTTTAGAATTTTCGAAGTTTTTGTTGAGACTTCTGATTTTAATATTCAAAACTGAAAATTTATTTTTATTTTGTTGAAGATGTTGAGCGCATTCTGAAATTGTATAATATTTACTTTCTAAATTGTTTTGATTTAAATAACCAGTGAGTATATGATTATTACAAAGGCCACTATTTTCGTCAAAAAATTTAGTAATGAAATTTTCCTCCATTTTTTATAAATATGAAAAAAAGGTGAAAAAAATAAAAGTATGGTTAAAACAAATTAAGATAAAAAAATAAATAAACTGAAAATAGAGATTCTTGAAAGTTAGTTTTTAGGGTTGTTAACTTTAGTTTTCCAGTTTCGGACAATTAAACTGTCATACGATATTATCGCATATTTGCTAGACTCTATTTCTTTCTTCATTCTCTCCTTAAATCCGTTCCTTATATGTATTGTATCTGCACAAAAATCTTCATTTGTAGAAATGTTTTCGCCTTTTAGTTGGTAGGATTTGTTCATAATTTCGATTTAATCTTTGCAGTCTAATAGTTTTAAAAGAATTGTTCGGTTCTTTATACTGCCTTTTCGACCAACCTCTATTCTGAGATTATTTCTGCTGGATCTATCTTGCATTTCCCTTTATTCCATACATATTACTTTTGACTTTTATTTCAGCGCTAACCTTTTTAGATTTCTCTTTCACAACTTTGAATTTTTTTGATGTTAGTTCGTCGTTTACGCTTATGAATTTTTTTTTAATTCGTTACATTCACTTTCTAGTGAATGTAACGAATTAAAAATATTATATGGAATTGCGATTGTATTAGTTTTTAACATGTTAGTGCTGTTTTCCCGTTCGATCTTGTCCAGTCTTTCCAATAACGTTGTCAAATTTGCTGTGGTTAAAATAGCAAAGTTTTTTTCCTGTTCTTTAATGAGTCTTCCTGTTTCTTCAATAACTATATTTTTTGTATCTCTATTAGGTTCTTAATATCATTTAATGAAAAATCCATTTTCGTATATATATATATAAATAAGTATTATTTGATATGTGTATGTATTGCTTGATATACTAAACGTATATCTAGCTACAGAAACAATATCAGGTTTAGAAACTTTCAGCAACGATTCTCGCTATTCTGAGTATTGCGGAATAGGTATTACGGACGCCGCTGATTAAAAATTATAATTATTGAGCTATAAAATTTTCTTAAACTTTTTTATTTTTTTTATTTATTTCAAATTTTAATATCAAAGTTATTAGAGAATAAGAGATTTAATTCTTAATTAGTAGAAGATTTAATTCTTAATTAATAAGAGATTCTTTTCTTCAAACAGATTTCTTTTTAAAACTCCTAAAAACAACTTGCGTATTTATAAAAAATGTTTGAACTTGATATCGCTTTGAATAAAATATAAAAAAATGGTATCACGTTTTTTATATTCTATTCGAGATTTCTTGTTAAAATAATTTTTAGTTAGAAACTTATATTATGTGTTAACAGCATATAAGATATACATAGAAACATTTATATGGCAAATTTTTGCGAGTCTTTGAGTATATTACAGGCCCGAAGAGAGACAAATTATATTGGGAGGGGGGGAGGGGCAATACTACTAGGTAGGTCAAATGGTAGTAGGTCACAAAGTTTTGTCAAAGGAACTTACGCTGAAAATATGGATAACAAATATAATGGATTTCTTTTATATCTCAATTTAAAGTTGCTTACATATATATATATATATATATATATATATATATATATATATATATATATATATATATATATATATATATATATATATATATATACATATATATATATATATATATATATATATATATATATATATATATATATATATATATATATATGTATATATATATATATATATATATATATTTATATATATATATATATATATATATATATATATATATATATATATATATATATATATATATATATATATATATATATATATATATATATATATATATATATATATATATATATATATATATAACCTCTCCAGGACAAACTCATGATAACATGGACATTGTAGTATAATATGGAATATAAGACTTAAAATAATCAAATTTTTGACCGTTTTTCTCACCACCTTTATAAGTAGACTAAAAGTGATAACAACAATATAAGCTTATATATATGTAGCATATATATAAGTATTATAAATAGGTCACAAGTACTTAAACCTTTTTTTATCAATATAGGAAGAAGCATGGCTATTATATATTCTTATTAAAGCTTATTACAAGCAAAAAATTAATGTCTCAAAATGGGTTTACTAATTGACAAAAAAACTTGTTCATGATAAACATTGCGCATGGTACAAATCTTCGTTATTATCTAAGATGCTAAGCGCAGCAAAAAGCAGCATAAATTAGGAAAAATTGAATAGCATAGGAGATATATCCAAAAATTTATTTCAGCATATAAAGAATAAGAAAATATAATTCAAATTGTCATTAATTAATAACATTAAAAAACAAACCTAAAAACTTATTTTTATATTTTAAATCGAAACAAAAATTAATCTCACTTTTAATCAGTCTTCACATAGAGTATTTGTAGCATTTTAAAACAACTTAAAAGTTAAACTAGTTATAACTCATAAATTTTGATTTTTTTGTCCTGAAGAAAAAAAAACTAGTTTAAAAAACAGAAGATTTAAAAAACAGATAGTTTTTATTGAAATTAAATAATAAAATTAATGTATAAAATGAGAATTTACTACCCAGCAAACATAACATCGTTAAGTCAACGTTAAAAATATTGTCAAATATTATATATTTCAAAATATCGTCTTGACTAGTCATTTTTATTGAAAAGTATAAATATTGGCATGATGTTTTGGAAATTTTATTAGGAAATAATTATCAAGATTTATTAAGAGTTTAGCATTTGTTTATCATTTTACTAAGAGTTTAATATCTGTACATAGACCTGTCTAGTCTCTTCTATTTGGCGGGAGTTTCCTGAATTTTGAAAAGATTTTAATCCAACCGTAAACCCTAATTACGCTTCATAATATTTCGCAATACTTTCTAAAGCGCATTTAAGCGTTGATTCAACGCTGTGTAATGCAACCTTTACTCAAAGTCTTTGAATCACGTTAAGTTTTTTTAACCTAATTTTTTTTATAGTCTTTTAGTAACGTTTTTTGAACGTTACGAACAACGTTTAATCAACGTCTCAACAATAACGTTGCATGTCTTTGCAAAATTAATTAATTTGTCAACATTTCTGCAATATCTTTTGCGATCAATTTTTAACATTGATTTAACGCTGATATGTTAGTTGAGTATACTGCATTTGAAGTAAAAGCAAAAAACAAACAAATAATAAACACTTTTTTTACACATACTTTTGGGCGCCTAAACATGTCCAGCAGTACCAAAATAGGTCTTGGTTCAACCCCTGTATAATATATAGCATAGTATAGTAATAATCATTATTAATTTAATTATATAAACTCAAGCCATAAATAAATGAAAATTAAAAAACCATCAATAGTAATAAAAAAGTCTGAGCCAACTTAACAAATCTTTAAAAAGAGGGCACATTAGAGAAAATAAATGCTAATGCCTCTTTTAAATGGTTAAACAACTCTTTCTGTAATATCTTAATGAGATTATCTCTAATAGGTCATAAACTAATAGGTTGCAACATTTTTCAAACTCCATGTTTAAGAGGCTGATTCTAACAACAGCTGTAAAATGTCGTAGTACACCCGGATCTGTAAAATACCAATATTGGAATGTTTTGCACTGATGGTGTTAATGTAAATGTTCTAGGTGTGTTATGTTAAGACTACTTAACAACATTGTATTACAAATTTAGATTCATTAACAGGATAATGCAACTACTTGTTCTTTTTTTTTTTTAATTTTGATTTACTCCCAACATGGCTGCAAACATTATTAAGGTTAGAATTACTAGAAAACAAACAAGAGAGTTGAAATGAAAAGAAACAGTTGACAGAAGTCAAGAAAAGTTTTCTTGTATAAGCCAGGAAAATATGAAGATTAGTGAGGGTTCAAACTATTGAAGTGTGGGGAAAAGCTAGAGAAATAAAAATTTTTTAAGAGAGTTTAAGGACGGATACAGTAAATGGATGAGATTTTGCTGAATAATGAGTTTAGCAAAAATGAGTTTTGGTTTATGGAACGAGAGATGGTAGCTTCTTTGAGCACCAAATTATAGTATGTGTAAAAAAGTGAAAGAGATGCAACTTTAAGGCATTGGGCGAGAGGCTTAAACTTAGTAAATAGAGCAGGCCAATTTAATTGTCAACTACAATTAAAATGCCTTCTTGGATCATGTCTAGAAAAGAAAAAGCATCATTAGAAGAACCAGCCTAAAAATGCCAACAGTAATCCATTCAGGGCCAATAAAAGATTTAATAAGGGAAAAATTGGAATATGGAGTAAAAAAATGGCGAGCACAATGAAAAGAAGCAACCTCAGTAATTGCTAACTTAGCAATCAATTGAATGTATAGTTTACACTTGGGGTCAGTAATGAACAATAATCTTAGCGGAGAAAAAGAAGAAAATGCAGTAAGAGGGTTGCCCTCTGAGTGGTTTGTTAATTTAAACTCCAGCAAAACTCAGCAGAGTTTTCACAAGCCCCTCCAAGCCCCAATCTGTTACAGAAGTGAAAAAGATTTATTAATGTAGATAAGAAACAAAACAGGACCAAGGACAGAACCTGGAGGTACCCTAGAAGTTACTGGAAATGAAAAGAGTGTTGTCCTTCGAGAATTAGTTTAATATAGCGTTTCGAGGATTACTTTAAACCTTTTTAAAAGAAACAGAGCTACTTTCAGCTGAAAGAACTTTGAGCTACTTTACACTGATCGAAATGAAAAAATTAATAATCTTAAAACTCTCCTTCCTACACCATATGAAGAAAGATTATGAAGAAGACCAGCATGCAAAGCTTCGTTGAAAGATTTATATATGTCAAGAGCAATAGCCCTTTTCTAGCCGCCTTCATCTAACGCACAATAAAATCTTTTAGTCACAACAGTTAGCAAGTTAGCCATAGAGCAAGAAGGTTGAAAACAGTATTGATTGTGTGACAGTAAGTTATTTGGTTCAGGATAGGATGATTAATAATGTGAAATTTTTAGAATAAAAATTCAACGACCGTGCTAATAGCAAATAAAGGACTGATCCATTTAGTGGAGAAAAAGAAATTTTGATAGTCACAAAAGAAAAATACCTATGGGCACTGCAAATAGCTAAAATAAAAATATCTTTTTCATTATATGTAATTCAGATAAAACTTACCCATTAGTTAACAAATATAGAAGATGCGAATAAGAATAGCGATAATCAAAACTATATTAAAAATTAAATATCACAGGTGAGATAAAAAAAAGCCATGCTCTCTCCTGAATAGATAATATCATAACTAAACATGCGAAATACAAAGTATTCTGTACCATTGATTTAAAAAGTTTTTAAAAATTTAGACAAAAAGTATACACCACTTGAAAGTGAAAAAACAAAAGTTACATGAAACTTTTCCATACCTGTAGTGGCTTTAATTAGGTAAATCATGACGAAGATTGCATTCCGTTTTTAAATGCTTCACAACATTGTGGCCTAACATTAAATGAATCCAATCTGTTATAGATGCTAACAGATTGGATTCATTTAATCCAATCTGTTATCATCCATAACAGTCATAATTCAGCCTGGTGTTGTAAAGTCAATTCATAATAAACCTAGTGTAAATTTGTAGCCCAATATTACATTTATATTTATATACCAAGTTATATGCACTTAAAAAAGAATCGGCAAAGTTAAAACAATTCAGATAAACATAATTTTGGTCAAATTCTTTTTTAACAAATCCATGTTAAAAATTTGTTCTTAAACATCATAGCTTGTTGTATATTTCTTTGTTTTTTTTCTTCGTTAAAATATTGTATTGAAGCTCTTAATACATAGCTATTTAGTATTCGATCAATTTAAAAATTTCCACATTCCTTGCCGTGCCAATACACATACCTAGTCACATCATATACTGTATAAATGATACAGTGTGTAAAGTGCATGCATTTAGACCATTATATAAGCTTTATACTTTTCACATCCTTAATTCTTTTTTGTGATCTACGAAACATAAAAATAAACAATTAAATCTAGAACAGTTCTAATTTTTAAAAAGGTTTAAAAAAAAATCAATTAATAGAATTTTTATAAAAATAAAAAAAAATTACAATTCTAACCACTGTATTGCAACCTATGTTTTCACACTGCTTAAATAAACAACACAATAACTATTTGCTTTTAATTGTAAAATTAAAAATAAATTTATAAAAAAAGATTTAAATGTTACATTTAAACTATTTGAATATTTAAATAAATATTTTTCATGATTTAAATTTTTTACGAATTGAGAATAATCAAATTGAATAAAATGAAAAAAAAATGTATTAGAAGAATCAAATCAAAGCTGTTAAATAGTAAAGTAAAGGGTCACATGCATATGTTTAATACATTTGACACAGCAATAAAGTAAGAAAAATAAACTTACATACATTTTAGTAATTTTATTATGTTCATATAATTACGTGTATATATTCATATTACTAATATGGGTGTAAGTTTTTTGTTATTCTTTTTTGGCTGTATCAAGCATTTTTTAACTGCGACCTTTAACACTAGTAAGTGTAAAAATGAGTAAATTATTAGTAAAAGGTTTGCGACTTGCTTTATGGACAAAAATAATGGCTATTTCAGTTAACAATTTAGTTTAAATTTAATTAAGTTTGCTAAAATGTGGAGCTTTGTGTCCCATGAAAGGGAAATAAGTTTATATAAAATTTATTAATTATATTTTCAATGACAACAACAAAAAAAATCATAGATTAATTTTATTTATTTATCTCTCAGTATTACATAATTTAAAAAGTTGTATAACACTGATTGAACTTTTGATTTAATTATCAATTGAATTTTTGAAATTCATCAATACAAACAATCTTTAGATTATTAGCATATATCATTTATACATACAATCATAGTTTATACAATCATAGTTTTTAAATCTTAAAGTTTTTAAACTTTAAAAATATGTAAAATCTAGTTTCAGCTTTTGTCACGTAAGAACATGATACTGTGCTTTTAATGATCAAGTTGTTTTCTTGAAGTGTTTTATAAAATCATTTTAAAAAATCATTTTGGCTAGATTCATCTAGAGAAAAAAATTAAACAAAATAATAAATTTGAATCAAGGAAATTTAGGAATGAAATTTCTTCACCCTTTTCATTAAATGTCAAATTACATAAAAAAAATTTATACTAAAAAAGGGCACCTTTTAAACAAGGAAAACTAAAAAAAGTCTACTTTAGAATTCTGAATGAAAGAAGAAGAGAAAATAGTACTAACAAAATTAGCTATAAAATTAACACTCACTTTAATGCCATTAAAGTAAAAATAGATAAATAAGTAAATTCAAAAAATTAAGAATCTCGAACATTATATGTTATAAAAACACAAATTAACATAAACATAAAATCATATATAATGCTAATAAATGTCAATAAGCATTGTCTAACTGTACATTACCAGCTACAAATGCAATTTGGTTTCTAAATTAGTAAAACCGAACTATATTTATGTATTTTTTACAAGACTGTAATTGTCGTCATAATAGTTGTTCCAATATTTCCAATATTATAGGGTTGAAATATTGGAAGAACTAATATGACGACAATTATAGTCTTCTAAAAAATAGTAAATATAAAAATTAGATTTATTTTAGATTTAGTATATGTAAAAAAACAAAGTAACATTTTAACTTGATTAATTTTTAGTTTATTATAAATTCAAATTAACTTAAATTTAATGTAAGCTAAGTATTCTAATGTGTTTCTAATAAATGCTTGTCTCATTTGCTTTTTTTAATTCCAAAAAGATAATAAAACTTTACAAAGCTTATGCTTATGCAAACTGCTTATGCAACATTACATGTTGCTCTCTCCCTTTATATATATATATATATATATATATATATATATATATATATATATATATATATATATAAATTAGTAAAAAACACTTATCTAACTTTTATCTACTACTTGAAGTTTCACCATTGCTGGATCATCAGGAAGAGTACTCTTCTGACTCTTCGGACTCTGCGGCAAATCTGCATCATCTACTCTGCGGACTCTTCCTGATGATCCAGCAATGGTGAAACTTCAAGTAGAAGATAAAAGTTAGATAAGTGTCTTTTACTAATTTATTATTGCTCTGTTCTTTAAGAACATTGAGCACTCTATTTGTAAAATACACTAACATAATTTACATATATACATATATATATATATATATATATATATATATATATATATATATATATATATATATATTTATATATATATATATATATATATGTATATATATATATATATATATATATATATATATATATATATATATATATATATATATGTATATATATATATATATATATATATATATATATATATATATATATATATGTATATATATATATATATTATATTTATATATATATATATATATATATATTATTATATATTAGTATATATATATATTATATTTATATATATATATATATATATATATATATATATATATATATATGTATATATATATATATATGTATATATATATATATATATATATATATATATATATATATATATATATATATATAATTTCTTATCGCAATGCAAATTCTTTTTAGCAACTGCATGTTTCTAAATACATGCAATATAAAGTAACTGTATATCAGTAAACAGTACTTTACATGTGCTAAAATTTATTATAGGTTAAAGTTATTATAGAATCGTTTTATCTTTATTACACTTTTATATCCCTAATTCTATAACATAATTAAATAAAATGCACCAGAACAAAGTTATGAAAAAAACTAAGCTCTTAACAAGCTAAACGAGATAAAATACATTTTTGCAGAAAAATTAAGTTTAAGCAACGACCAAAAAATAGTCAAGTATAAAAAAAGTAATAATAATAATAACAAAAAATTTTTTTTAATCGAAAATATTACATTTTAAAGGTTCTAAAACTTTACTTTTGCATTCCCACACAAATTTCAAAAAGTTCAGTGGTATTTTATGTATATCATTTTAATTTACATAAAGGGTCATCTTTAAATAACGTAAAACTCAAGTGGGGAAGGGGGTGGGGTGGGGGAGAAGGGATGAAAGGGGTTAGTGGTTTTATAAAGATTTAACTTTTCACTTTTCACAAACTCTTTTTGATGGGGGTCTAAAATGGTCGAAGCTGCTTAAAGTAATTTACGGACGCCCCAAATATGATTTTACGCATTGTCTTGCGTATTTGTACACGTTAAGTATTTTTGGAAAAATTCACCAGTCTATGCCAAGCTTATTAAGAACGCCTGTTTATAAATTTTTGTTTGTTATCAACAAGTTATTTACCCGAAACCATCTTTATAATAGAAGCATGGGAAAATTTGCGAAGCGAGATTGATTTAAGTATTTTGACTTAATGGCTTTTTTAAACATGTTTCTAACATGTTTTCTAACATAATTAAAATCAGATCAAGGCAAAATTCATATCTTGTATTCTGATTTAAAGACTTTAAGTTTAAATGATATCCAATATCCTTAATAAAAGTTGTAGGTTCTTTTTCTATACTGCAAGTAGTGTTTTTTTCATTTTTCAGATAATTAAGAAGTGCATGGTATCGAAATGATTAAGATATCTGTTTTATTAACATGTTCTGATAATATATCTAACTTGTTAAAATATGTAGAAATATTGACTTGTTTTCGTTTTGCAGTAGTTGCTTTTTTATTATCTCCATCGGCATTGCTCATTGGATAATAGTGTAAAACTTTAAAATAGCACTTGACATGCAACACATAAAAAATTAAAATATCACTTAAAATTTTGAAAATTAAATTTAGATTAAAAACAATGAAAATAAAATAAATACAGTTAATTCCCTATAAGTCGAACAACCCATTAACTCGAACTTTTGTTATCTTGTAGTACTTTCTATAGTCCCTTGAAAGCAATAACAAATGTTTTACTTTGCTTAAGTTGAATAATATTTTAGTTGAACCGTTATCCTTAGTGCCTGGAGGTTCGTTTCAAACGGGAATTTTTTGTTTATGATTAAAAATGATCAATTATATTAAATGTACAGATACAAAAGAATAAACTACAGTTCAAACTCTACGGCCATCCGCTTTAGAACACATTAAGTTACAAGGTATTATCGTTTAAAACCATTTGTAAAAACGTACACAGCATTCGTGCGTTTTTACAATAAAACTAACCAAAACTAAGTTGTACTGCATAAGTTATGCATTTAAAAATTATTGATATATTTTCTTACTCGCCTTAAAATAACATATAACATACACCCACAAAGGAAGGGGGAGGTGACTACTACCCATGTCCTCCTCCTTAAACCCGCCACTTTGCTCGTAAAACACGAGCTGTTATTTACAGCTCCTATTTTACATACGAAAAGGCAATTCGAGTACGTGTTCAGCAGTTTAACAATAAGAAAAAATTTTTTTAGTTTGGAATAGTCAAATTATCTTTTAATATCGTTAACGTGACGTTTATACATATAACAATAAGTTGTAAAAGTAAGCATTTAATGCAACTATAAGTTTTAACAAAACTCACAGTTGCGGTAAAAAAACAAATTAGTTCAAAAAAAACTTATTTTTATTAAAATTTAAGTTAAATATGATTTTAAAAATTTTAATTTAATTTTGAAGGAATGTAAAATAGTAAACGTTGAATGTAAAATTTAGTTTCAAAGGAAAGATTTTCAGATTTGTTTTCAAAGAAAATTGTTTGCGATATTTTAAAGAAATTTTTTTCTGATTATCTGAAAACTTATTCATTACGTAAAACAGAAGTCTCTTCCATCTTACATAATAATACGCAAATGCAAATTACAAATTTTTATTTTTTATAAAAAGAAAGAATTGTTTTTGTTTAAGAGAAATCTTGTTACAAATGTATTTAAACATTTTTTCTCTTATTAATTGATAATCGTGAAATGTTCTTTTAACGTAATACATTTACTCTTGAGTCCTTCATACAATAGGGAGGAAGGAGGGGATGGGGCTGTTTATAAACGGAGGGGAGGGAATTTTAGTGCAGATCTAGTAACAGGGGGTTTTAATAACAGGTAGAGGATGGAGTGGGGGTCTTTGAACTATATTTATCTCGGTCAGTTTGTGGAAACTTCCGAACTGACACCACGTTAGATTATAAGTATTTTTTTTTATAAAAAATTTCAATTTAAAAATCTAAATTTATTTTATTTACAAAGCATGCATAAAACTATTTAATTTTAACGTTTATTTTGATCAAATGCAATAAAAAACAGATTTTTCATCATAATTTCAATTTAATATTCTAATATAGGTTTTATGCGGTGAGAAAAACAAAAAACCGAAAGCTTATTTTTACAGATCAAGACTCACTATTTTTTTTAATTTTTTTAATTTTAGAAACATTTATTTCGCCATTTATAATCATTTTACAACGATGACAAAAGTCTTGTCACCAAGCACCTATAGTAATTATAAATTTACAAATACTTGTTACATAAAACAAGTTAAAACACAATTACAACAAGAATACGATAAATTGCAAAAACTAAATAAATACACACAGTAAGAAATATTACAAGATTTTTTTTTTTTTTTTTAAATACAAAAATATGTTTGTGTCTGTTAATTCAAGTAAATACTGTTTAACTATATTTTTAAAACAATTTATTTAAGTTATACTTTTCATATTTTCATCAAAAACTATGTTCCACAGACGAGGCCCTCTATATGAAATTGAGTATTCAGATGTTTTAAGAGTTGACTTTTGACTATTCAGATGTTTTAAGAGTTGAGGTAAATTAAAATTATGGATAGAGCACCTCGTTAAGTATTTATGACTAATCTTTAGAAATCGGTTATTAAAGGATTTTGGAAGCATGTAATTTTGATATTTAAACATGAAAAACAAGTTTTGGAACCCGTTTAACTCATCGACATTAAGAGCTTTTATTTCCCAGAGTAACGACTTGGAGTGCGCGTATTTATGCACATTACATAAAATTCTACTGGCTTGTTTTTGTTTGATATATATATTTTTCAATGCTGGAGGGCAAGTACTTGCTATAGCATTACTACAACAGCTTATGTAGCTATGGATAAAAGAGTTATACAAATCTATTAAAAATTTTTTAGTTAGTAGGTGTTTTGCTCAATGTATAATTCATAATTCATTAATCATAAGAGATTCCTTTTTTTCTATTTTTAAGGTAACTTTGCAGCCCTTTTAAATTGCTATGTATTACTCCATATGATTCTAGTTGTGCAAGAGAATTTCATGATCAACAGTCGGGGTTTTAAAGCCTCCAAACTTTAGGGTAGGGATCTTATTAAGCGTAAGCAGGGTAGGTGGAAAAGTTAACCAAAAATTATTAAACGTTCTCCCTCCCCCTTGTATTAAGGACTTGAGAGTACAAACTACTCTCAAGTCCTTAATACAAGGACTTGAGAGTAGGTTATAATCTTTATTAAAAATATTACATAATATATGTAAAAATTAAAGTAGTTAAACAAATTGTAATAAACAAACCAAAGTGTCATGTCAGTCATGAAAAGTTTAAAATAGTTTTAGCAAATAAATTATAAGCAACTATAATCTTTTTCAAACACGAAACTCAATCAATAACTTTTGATTCAATCAATAACTTTTGATTCAATCAATAACTTTTGATTCAATCAATAACTTTTGATTCAATCAATAACTTTTGATTCAATCAATAACTTTTGATTCAATCAATAACTTTTGATTCAATCAATAACTTTTGATATATTAGTTTAAATGATTTATAAAGTTCAAAATTAAATTTAATTACAACGAGTTAATTTAAAATACATTCAAAATAATTGTAGTTTTCAGACTCCTGTAACAAATAAGATTTTAATCAATAGAACACATTTAAAGCAAACGGTTCTAAAATAATTTGTAAATATATCTAGACTTTGTTGTTATAAAAAAGAGCGCGTACTTTTTAAATAAAGATAGCGCTCAATTTAAGTAAAAAAATTGTTATCAATAGTTTTACAATAATCAGAGGCGATTTTACGCGGAGGAGGGAGGGGCTGCTCTACCCTCCCCAAACAAGGTAACTTTCAAATTATAGTCGATTCATTTAAAAGTTTAGTCGGCTTGTCGGGTATTTTACACAATTTAGTCGCGTAAATTTTAGTTTTAGGGCCTTTTTTTTTTTTTTAGAAGCTAGTTGATACTTTTTGAGGATTCACCCCCTCATCCTCACCCCCTATCCTCACCCCCTATCCTCAGGAATGATGACTAAAATATGTGGAAACTCCACTGAATGTGAAAATTTTTGTAAAAAAAAATAGCGACGGACAACTTAAAATGTCGTCAGGTAACCAACAATAACAAACTGGTTACTTTTACCTTGAACTACAACAACAGGAGTGTAGAGAAAGATCTAGAATCAAATATAAATTTTGTGTTCTTATATATTTTTAATTATTTTTATTTTATTACCTAATTATTTACTTTTATTTTAACTTTTATTTTTCTGTTTTAAAATATGAACAGTATTTTTTTGAACAGTGGCATTGACTATTTTCTACTTATTGTTAAAAAAGACATTAGTTTGAATTTAAAAGCAAATGTATACTCCATTTTATGGGTAAATCGCTTTGCTTCTTTTTATCAATTTCTTTGGTATTTAACAAGAAGTTGTAGTTGCAACTTCTTTTGTTTCAGGTGAAAGACTTAATTCAGATATTTTATTTGAGTTTAATTCTAATGTTATTAGTAATTAATTATTAATTTTATTATCATTAGTTGTTAAGTCTTCCTCACAAAAATTTACATTCTCATTATCTAAAGTCACACGTGCTAAACCTATTTTTTAAATGCTGAACTTTTAGTAAGCTTGCTAGAAACCTCCCTCCACTTAACTATTGATATTGAGAAAATCTACGCTGTATAGAGTCATTTCGAAGTCGTACTTTAAAGAAGTCACATTCAAATATCCTTCTTCGATAAGCTCATAAATAAACATTGCTTAAGAAGTCATTTGCTACATTGAAAAATTTTGTTTAATTGAACCGCCACTTCAGAAAATCTTTTAGTATCATATAAAGAAGTTGTTAGTGTAAAATGTTTTTGTCTTACTGTTAAACTAAACATAATATTGAAAGTTAAAAGTTTATTTATGTTAAAGACAGCTGGGGCATTTTTAAATCCTGTCACAAGCATGTCATTTTTTTTATATAAGTAGAAGGAGTCGACCATCAAGAATTGCTGCAGCTGTTATATAATATCAAAAACAATTAAAATGAAAATTTAAACTTTAAAAAATGTGATCATCTGGTTGTAAAAAATTTTACAGATTGTTTATTACATTTGCAATACAATTATCTCCAATATGTAAACTGGTTATTAATAGTGGCATCATAAATAACGTAATGGCTAAATCTCTGGCAATGTGTTCATTCAAACGTAAGTTACTATATGCAAATTTGTGTTCAACCTGACACATCTAGCGGTGTTTATTCACTCTTAAGTTACTTAATGTATGTTTGTATTTTGTCTGAACCTATGGCACGGTGTTCCTTCACTGGTAAGTTAACTTTTAGTAAGTTAGTTAAGAAACTAGAAATCAAAGGCATTTTCATAACAAATTTGCACCTGTAACAACCTGTATAATGGAGATGTTTTGTATTAAATATAAAAACAAATATAATCAAGTTCCAACTGTTGGTGAGCAGTTAGTTATATTTAGAGGATGTTGTATTTTTAAGATGTTTTTAATATAAAAACCAGGACAATATGGAATGAAGGTCTGGGTATTAAGTTATTAAGAGTCTTCCTTAAGCGTAAACTTGCCATCATTTTGTTAGTCATGTTAGAAAAAGTACAGAAGTGGTTCTTGAAATAAATGATCTCTTGAATGGAAGCTGAAGACAATTTACGGCGGACATTTTTTTGACAAAAACTCCTCTAGCACGTGCTTTGCTTGGGCGTAAAATAACTTACACTCATACCATTAAAAAAAACGGAGGAAACTCTGACAGATTAATGCAAAGCTTACATAGACAGTTTGCTCAAGCATTTTAGGTTTTTAAAAGTAATTTGTAATAGTTTTCCTGAACCTAAAAAAACTAAAGCAATCGTGTTGTTATCAATTTTCATACCAATAATAAAATTTTCATCTTCCTCAGATAATGATAAATAACTTTATAGTAAAAAGATTCGTATCAATGAAATTCTTAGGCGTAATATTTGATGAGCATCTTCATTGGAAAAATCATATTATGCTTATTGAAAATAAAATTTCTAAACCAATAGGTTTTATGCATAAAATAAAACATCGACTAAGTAAAAAATGTTTAAAAGATATATATTACTAGTTTATCCACACTTCCATTAGCCATTAGCATGTAATATTGCTTAAGCATGTACTTGTGCTTTAGCATTAAAAATATATATATATCAAACAATAACAAGATGTAGAATTATTTTTTATTTTTAAAAGAAAAAAAAAAATTAAAAAAAAAAATTCTTATATTATTTTAGATTTTCGGGATTTTCTTTTATTAATTCTTTTTATACTATAAAATCTTGTTTTATTAAAGTTCTTTTATTTTTTTTAATTTCTTTATATTTATTTATTCTGTTGTAGTTACTTTATATTGTTTTATAATATGAGAAAGTATATACTTATATCAAGAGAACTTGTGAAAGAAAAAAAAAACACTTTACGTTTACTATAAGGGCTTGATGATTAGACTACTGTCTTCTACTTCCTTCTGTAATTAAGAACATTGTAAAACGTTTATATATGACAAATAAATAATAAAATTAAAAAAAAAAATTTATTGACCAAAAAGATAAACCTTGTATTATCTGGATTATAACAAATATAATGGTCGAGTTAACATGTTAGACCATGTCATAGAGTGACCGATGACCATTTACAATGTTTTATAATACTTTAGGTACTGAAGCATACACTGCTTATATTTTACTTTTTTTAATTCACCCAAATTATAAAAATGAGACTTCACATAGAAGAAAGTTTGTAAAAAAAATCACGAAAAAATTTTATTAAAAAAAAGATGCAAATAAAATCTTTCCATAACTTTTGGCAAATCGTAATCTTTGCAAAATAATTCCACAAAACAACCATTATAATTAAGCTTAACCAATACCAAGGAGGCACGTTAAAAAATCTTATATGTGTCATTGTGTTTAGGGTTAGGGTTAGGGATACAGGAAAACTTGTCTGTAATATCTAGCATGCAAATTTTCTGCTTTCAAGGCTTATTAAAAATTGATTGCAAAAGTTTTCTTATTTAAAATATATAATTGTGTCTATTTTAAATCAAAAGTATCATTTTCATTTTATTACTTTAAAATTAATTGTAATAATATTTCCACTTTTATCTACAAAAAAAAAAAAAAAAGAAATAAAAAAAAAAATTCTGTTGTACGCACACAATTCATTTTGAAAAGTTTGAATATTTCTGCATACAAAGATTTTTAGCTAGGGCAGTTTATAACCCAACTGTCTTTAAAGTAACTTTTTTAATCGATTAAGGGTTAAAAGTTAAATGTTTTGATATTTTTCATAAATATCTAAAGCATGTAAATATTTATTATAAAATATATTTCAATTTAATTTAAAGTACACTTAATCCCGATTGTTAATGTTAAATAAAATATTACCTTTCTTAGCAGAACATTTTGAAGAAATTTTTAGTGAACTTAAAGTTTCTAAATGATATTTTATAAACTTATTGTATATTTATTTAAAAGAACATGAATAAAGTAATAAATTTGATGTATTTTTATAACACTGAAATAAAAGCCACAATAACAACCAATAAAATAAAAAAAATCAGTCACAATTTTTCTCGTACTTTTTAAGCAAACTGAAACTCAATTATTACTCATTATTTTGTTACAAAACCATCAATAAAATTGTTTAGGGAAGTTTTTTTAATTTTAAAGTCACTCTAAAGCTAAGTATTAAAAGGTTCTGCAGAACTTTTTAATACTTATCACACATATCCAGAGACATGAAAGTTAGCCCAAAGATTATAAGAGGAGCTGTACAACTGATTCCATTTTAGCTCACATGGGAGAATCTCATAACACTGCTTGATGTTTATAGATGTTAAAAAAATTCTTTTTTGTAAGCAAAGGAACACAAAAACTTAATAAAAGCACAATAATAAAATACAATGTTTAAAATGCAAAATTAGCTTTGTAAATAGGGATACCAAAAATAGCGACCCTTATAATTGTTGGTAAATTGGTCAAAAAATAAAAATGATTACAGGTTAACCGGTAAATTACCAGTAATTTTGCCCTTTTTTAAACTTATTTGAAATATACAATATTAATATAGAGTTCAAAAAATTCGTAATTTAAATTTAGTTCGCTGCTTATTAAAGTGATTTGCTGAGTTAAAAACGCTCCAACATTGTTCGTAGGCTTTAAGTGTCTAAAATTAATAAAAGTTCCTCACTCAATTTTTCATTAATGTTTTTCTACAGTATTTCATTTTTCGTCGGTGATAGGCAAAATGTTTTAACAATTTTAAAAATCTTTTCTATTAACAGACCAATACTTGCATGGCTAATAATCGAATTTTTGTTTCAGATAGCTCTAAACTACCAACATCTTCTTCTTCCTCGCCGTTTAAAAAATATTCTTGTTCTAAATAAGTTGATTTTTTTTTTTCTTCTCCTAAATTTGCTAACAAACAACAACTACCTTTGTCATAAAAATTGCCAAATGCATGCGTATTTACATTCAAATAATGGTGGTTTTTTTACAGAGTTTCAATAATCTAATGCTATGCTAAACCCTTTACCTAAATTAGCTCGCATTTAAGGTTAAGCTGAAATGCTTTACTAAATATAGTTAAAAGCTGCATATGTTAATAGAGACAAAATACAAGCTAATTATTTCCATGCCGATATAACAGAGGCTGAAAAAAATTTAATGAAACAAATGAAAAATGAGGTGAGGAAATTAAACTCAAATCTGAGTAATAAATCGAGCTTTTACTTTAGCATTAAAGATGGCAAAGTTGTAAAGTTCACCAAACGGCAATAACTATATGATTTTAATGTACTACGAAATGATTTAAAAGATCGAAATTTATATGTATCACCAAGTATTTCATATAATAATGTAAATGATCATCATACTAATTTATCATTGTGTCGTTCATGTACTGATTTAAATTAACCACTTTCAAATAAACCACCACGTCGACGTAATGGTTTAAATGACGAACGTTTAAATGAATAACATCGTATTTTAAGCAATGACGTAAATGATCCACGTGTAAATAAATCACCTGATTGTAAATTGTATAATCTTCGAAAAAATGTAATGAGATATCATTATAATATTCAAAAAAATTTATTACCATGTCGTTAAACTAATGCAACGTCTTTAAATAACAAGTTTGAAAATTTTTTATCAGAATTGGAATTTTCTAAACCAGATATATGTATGGTTACAGAAAAATGGTTCAGAGAAAGATCTATAACAAAAATTAAGGGGTATCAAAAATTTATCAATAATAGAACAAATATAAATTTAAGCAAAGTTCGAGGAGGTAGAACTGCTATTTTTGTAAAAGATACCCATCTTGTAACTCCAATCACAAATAGCTGTTTGCAGGATACATCCATTAAACAAACATGGTTTTGCATTAATCTAAATAAAGAAAAAATTTGAATAGGTTGTATATACCGACCTCCTGATGCAACAGTACAAGCAAATAACAAAATATTAAACATTTTTAAAATTGCAAAAACTTTTATTGAAAAAAATACGTTTAATTGATTATTATTAGCTAGTGATTTTATTTTACCAAATATTGAATGGAAAAAAGGAAACATACAAACAACTAAAATCAATGAACACCTATAAATAAAATTTCTAGACACTATTAATGATAATTACATTTACCAATGTGTAACAAAACCAACTTTTAATATTGATCTATATGTAGCAACAACCACATAAGATCTACTTTTTACAGAATCACCTGATCATATACAATTCATTAAACATAACCCACCTTCAGGAAGTATGTACAAAGTTCACCATTTATTAGAGTGGCAATACTTTATAGCAAGTGATAATTCGTTTGAAATAAGCAAAGGTAAATCAATATTAAATTATAAAAATGGAAAAAAAGAAGAATTGGAAAATTACTTCAAAACAATAAATTGGGACAATATATTTAAACATAAATATATAAATGAATGCAATTAAACATTTTTAGAATTATACCATAAAGCATATGAAAGTTACATAACAAAAAGAAAAAGTAGGCATGATAACATAAAACCATGGATCAATAAAGAATTAAAGGAATTGATAAAAAAAAAAGACCACTTTGTGGCTTAAGCTTGTATCAAATAATTTCAAATGCCAAGAATTAAGAGACAATTGCAAACAAGTTAATAAATTAATAAAAAATAAAGTAAAAGAAAAACGGATTGCTTATTAAAGAAAACTTGCTAAAGTATCCAAACAAAATTAAAAGATATATTATAGTTATGTGAATGCAAATAACAAAATAAAATCAAAAAATAAACAAAAGCGTATTCAAATGGTATTCAATTAACAAAGAGTTACGATGTAGCTAATGCTTTAAACAAATACTTTTATTCAGTGTTCGTAAAAGAAGATTGTACAAACTTACCAAACCTAGGAAGGAAATCAAATCAAATTATGGAGTGGAACATAGAAGAAGAAATTGCGAGAAAAGTCATTGAGAAAAAATTGAAACAACTAAATGTGCATAAAGCTATTGGGGTTGATAGTGTCATTTCGTACATAATGAATAAATGTTATAGAAGCTTTAGTTTACAACTAGAATTAATATTTGAAAAACCTATGTATGAAAATAAAGTACCAGTTATATGGAAATTAGCCAATATAACACAGCTACACAAAAAAAGGGAGACAAAACTGATGCAAAAAATTATAGACCGATTTATAGACTTACAAAGTCAACTATAATAAATGTAAAATTATGCACATTAAAAATGACAACCCCAAACATATATATACAATGCATGATAAAGATACAGATTATCACCATGTATTAGAAGAGTCAAATATAGAACGTGACCTTGGTATTATGATATCTTTCATTTAAAATGGGCTTCAAAAGTAGAAATGGTAGATGCTAAAGCAAATTCAGTATTTGGAATGATGAAACGTACGTTTAAGTATTTCAACGTAGATATAGTCAAAAGAAGTTATACAACATTTGTTCGTCCACATTTAGAATTTGCGATAGTATGGTCTCCTTACCTCAAGCAGGACATGGAAAAGTTAGAAAAAATTCAACGACGCGCAGCAAAGTTAGTTCCAGCTCTGAAGTAAGTATCATATGAAAAGAAACTAGAAATATTACAACTAACAAGTTTGGAAGAACAACGTTTACGTGGAAATATAATACAACAGTACAAATTCTAAATAAGCATGATATAGTTAATTGAGTTAATCATAATAACTCAAAAAAAAAAGCCTAATTTGAGGAAAAAAAAAAAAACGCCTTAAAAACAGTAAAAAAAACTTTAAAAGGCTTTTTTTTATTTTAGCTCTAGGAAATTTAAGGTATAACCTATATAACAGATAAATTCTATTTTATATTCTTTTAATAACACACTAAAAATTTTATCAATTTTGTGATTATTTCACTAGTTTTAAACATATCTATTACTAATTTACTGAGAGCAAGAAAGTGTAGTTTAGTGCGAAATTTAAACACAAAAAAAATACAATTTAATGAGAAATTTTCTATTCATTCCAACTTACTCAGCTTTAAGTTCTTTATTTTCTTTAAGTCATGTGGGTTTTTTTAGATCTTAATTTATCCGAACTGATTAATCAACTTTTGTAGAAAAATTGACTTAGTAAAAATGAAAAAGGTAAAATCAATAACACAATATATATATATATATATATATATATATATATATATATATATATATATATATATATATATATATATATATATATATATATATATATATATATATATATATATATATATATATATATATATATATATATATTATTATGGTAAATAGTTTTTAATAAATTTTATTGAAATAACTAAAATTTATAAACCTCACACATAACTGAATCAGTTAAAGTTTTTGGTCGAGTCTCAAACTACAATAAAACAAGAACAAAAAAAAAAATAAAAAATAAACAAGTAACACTGGTTACCAAAATGCTATTAGTTATCAGTGCAATATAGTTTCATTTTAAAATATAGTTTTAAATCTCTGAAAAATGTTTTTGAAAAAGTTCAAATAGAATGAATTTACAGAAAAAAAATATACTTTTATATCAAATGCATTTATTTCATCCTTTTTAAGATAACTGTTTTCTTTCCACCTTTGAAGCTGCTCATTCTCTTAAAATCGTATAAGGTTTACAAAAACTCTATGCATTGTTAACAGCAGTTCAAACAAAAATATATAATATAAAAATCATTGAAATATAAAAAGAACTAAATAGTTTACACTTTCAAGTAATTGGTCAAAAAGACTAATAATTACAAATTCAAAAGCTTTAAAATTAGGATGCAGTTGTTATCTGTGATTATTTTAGTCTTTCCAACACCATATGTGAGAGTGACTTACCAGTATCTAAACAATTTGATAAAACTAGAAATTAGAAAAAAAGAATTATTTAGTTCAAAAAATAAAATTTTATATTAGTCTAAAAACATTTGATAAATTTTATGATGATTTCAAATTTATAAGATAAAAACTAATAGGTGAATTTACTTGATGACTCAATGAATCATCTGAGGTTTTAATAATGTCATACATTTCTGAAAAGTAGTTCTCTAATTTGCTAATAATTTTTATCTATATGTTTTGTTCATTTTTGTTCATAAGGCTAAACGATGCCTTGACGATGTCAAAAAGTGATCAGCATTTGCTTCTTTTTTCGAAAATCCATAACTGGAGTGGAGGAAGACGGTTGACCCGGAGATCGCCATTCATTGCCCAGGTGTAGATTGTCAAAGTCCACCCATTTCACATTACAAGTCACAAATTGTTCCAAGTCCAGCTGGTCATTGCTGTAACGTTCAAACAATTGATTGCAAGTATCGAAGCGTTTCTTCTTTTGAGCATCGGTCAACTCGTACGAAACCCACTTGGACTTCAAGCATTACTTTCTGGCCTTGTGCAAAATGTCCTCAATTGTTAAGTGGTGACAATCAAACTCGACGGCCAACATTCGGCAACTCATTAACAGATCTTTTTCAATTTTGTTGATGACTGCTTGGCAATTGACTACGTTTCAACGCCCAGACCTCGGCATGTTGGTTAATTGGTCACCTTCTTCACGGAATATCTTGAACCAATCTTGTGCTGTACGAATTAGCATTGTTCCGTGCCCATAGGCCTCATAAATGTTTCAGGCAGCTTCAGAAGCATTCAAATTCAACTTAAATTGAAAATTGAGCAGCAAACGTTTTTCTTCTCGACTAAGTTCCATCTCGAGACAACTAAAGACAAATTATATATCAATAGATGTGCAAGAAATAGAGCTATCAGATGGTTAAATAAAAAATCAAAAAATATGTCGAGAAAATAGTTACAGGCCAATATGCGAGAACTTTTCCGCACGCCAATTAGTATACTTTACATGCTTCTACTTCAAGGAAAAAACCTATATATTTACTTTATTGCAAGCATACTTTTTTTTGTCCAGCTTGAAAATAGTTATGTCTGTAGCTTTAATGCGTTCTTGTATACTAAAGAATGCATTAACTTGTATACTAAGTTCATTAACTAAAATATATTGCTTATAAAACTAAAATCACACATAACTGACACATTTTTGAATAATTTTACTAAATATAATTTTATGAATATTTAAACTTAAACTTACAGCACCGAAAAATATTGACTTAAGAAGTTGGGATAAAGTAATTTTATTTATTTTTTCTGTTATCATTTTTCGAAAAGCTAAAATAAAAAAATACCCCTTTTATATTAAAGTGCATCATAACTTTTATTTGCATACTAATAACTTTTATTTTCATGCACTAATGTTACACATATAAATGTTAGAAAGTTATTATTCTATTTTAAATCTATTTATAAAAGTTTCTACATCATGTTTGTAGAAACTCTTATAAATAGATATAAATGTATCAATCTATCATTTTGTGAAACATGATTTGACAATCTTAAAAAATTCATCTTTTTAGTATATAGTTATCAAACTTAACAAAAACATATACCTTTTCCAACAGTACTATATTTTTCAACAATGGAAGATTTAAAACAACCTTTACAAATAACTTAAATCTAAAAATTAGTATGAGTTGAATTGCAAAACAATAACATGGCTAAAAGGTGCTAAAAAGAGAGATGTTGATACAACAATATAAAAAACTTATTATTTTTAATAAGTGGATTAGTAAACTAGTAATTCAGTTTTATGTTATTTTATATTGCGCCTTATCGCAAACTTTTTTTCAAGCTTATTAAATTAGTAAGGTTTCAATGGCTTATGAAAAAAATAAAAATAAATATGCACATATCTAGCAAATAACATATCCATCCCCAATCACACCTCGATGACCATTGATGAAAATTACTTTTTTACAGAGTGGACATGTTGTTCCACAGGAGGAAGCGTTACTACAACAAATATAACACTTTAAAATTGCTCGATTATTTTTTACCATAAAGAGAGTTAAACTATTATTCAAAGATCAACAAGTATCAGAAAGTTAAAAAATAAATCATAGTTATTATTTTTTAACTTTTTATAATATTCTTTAAGAATACTACTACAAAAAAAATTTATAACTTCCTTCTTTTGAACTTTTGAAAGTTGAAAGTTTAATGGCGGAAAACAAGGGAAATAGTTACACAGGTGCCGCTAAATGTTGTAATAACAAATTTTTCCATTTTTGTGTTACAAAAGCGAACATCGAAGTTGCAAAAGCGACCCTCGGACTATCAAAAACGAATCTAGTTGCAATACCAAAATTAAAACCTCAATAACGAACATTTTTGTTGCAATTACGTAGATCACCAAGCTCATCATCTTCATCATCATCCTCATCATTATTATCATCATTATCATCAACATTATCATCATCATCATCATCATTATCATTATCATCATCATCATCATTATCACTAGCTAAAAAATTGTTGATCAATTGCTGTTTCTTAATGCTTTTTTAAACTGTAAAACTGATTTAATTTGTTATTGTGTGTATCTCAAGTATTCAAATTTAAAATTAAGTATCAAAAAAATGTATTCAAATTAAAAAATGCTATGTATTTGTTATGTATACAATATTATGCATATATATCCTTATAAAAGTTTTTGTAAACCTTTATTTCTTTTAACTCAAAGATTTTTAACAACAAAAACGTTTTAAAATGTTAGATACATCAACCAAAACGTTAAGTAGCTGCGCTTCCCTCCTTTTGATAATCAGCAAATTTTTATATACTACAATATACAACAATTGAACCTGTCATTTCGAAAAGGGCACAAGTCCATTTACTAAAACTTTTCAAAATCAGCAAAAATATGATTTTTATTAAAATAATGTCTAGGTTGCTAAAGAAATTAAATATAGAAGTAGATAAATAAAGAACGTATATAACTTATGTATTTTTTATTTTTTATAAAAAAAACATAAATCATACAGAAATTTTTAATTCAAACTTATAAACTAACTGTTAAAAGTTTTGGACTTACGTCCTTTTCGAAATGACAGGTTCAATTGCTCAAAATATTTATCATTTTCTTCATCAATTATTAAAATTGATACTTTTGAAACAGTTGCCTTTTTACTATCAAGAATTATTTCTACTTAATATAAAATGCTCATATTATTTTTTACTATAAGGTTTTTATTTTTAGATGCCTCTGGATTTTTCAGATGCCTCTAGAACTTTTAGATGCCTCTTGAATTTCACGAATCTTAAAAGGAAATGCTTGCGCTCGTAGTGAGTTTTAATGTTTAATGAAATAAAAACTGAACATGATGCACTTAATACCTTTTTAAACAAGACAAAAATTATACAATTTTACCCGTCATACTCTTTGTATTATTTATAGCAATTGAAATTATTTTATTTCAATTTTCATACATTGTCAAAAACTTTAACAATTTAAGGAATCAATGATTTTACCAAAGAAATGTTTTGCAAAAGAAATTATAAAAGACGATTTTTATTCAAATAAATGCTGTGATGCCACATTGTTAATTTTTGTAGTGTCATGAACTGTCTTAGAAAAAATGTCCTTTTTTTTATTTTTTAAATCACTGAAACAACTATTCCGATATGTTTTTAAACAAGTCTTGATATAATATCCATCTTTAAAATATTTTGTGCACTTTATTTTTTAAGAAACAATAAAACTGTTTGTACATGCAATAAATCTGTTTGTACATTACAACTTTATATTGTTAAATGATTAATTATTTCAACCTTTGTGGCTAGATAAGTATCAAAAGTGCAATGTTTTGTTTAAAAGTGACTTTGTTAAAAAACAAGACATTATTTATTGACAACCTTTCACTACAGATTAAACATGTAAGTTAAACAAGTGAGGCTTATATGAAAGCAAGCATTTCTGTCAAGAAAAATTGCTAAGAAATTTACCTGTGATCATTGTAAGTTGTAAAAACATCGTAGAAAACATAACAAACATTTGTTACTTTAAGAAAAAAAAATTTCTTATTGCACTCATAAACAGTTAAAACAGAAACAGAATTTATCTCGTATTCAGAAACCGTGAATTTGTCATTGATGATGACTCTTATGTTACATATAAACATCAACATCTTAAATTTACATTTAAACTTAAATAACCAAAAAAATGCACTAAAAAAATATGAAATATAAGCACAAACAATAAGTTTGAAAAAAAAAATTCTTTTGTGAATTACCATGTCCTCTAGTGGAACCTCAAAACTATTTACTGTTCCGCAAGACAGATAATTAAACAAACAGTGTACAAAAATGATTGCATCTTTAAAAGATTGATTCCTTTTATCAACAAACATTACAGCGATGGTAATTATGTATTCTCGGCTGACTTGGCCTCTTCACACAATGCTAAAAATGTGACTAGTTTCCTTGATGAGAAAAACATCTTTTATGTAACAAAAAGTTATCATCCGGCATGTGTCCCAAAATTACAACGTATTTCTGGTCAACCCTTAAATGTTACGTGTATGAAAACAACAGGTAAGCAATTGATAGAGAAAACGACCGGTACTTATCAAAATGTGCTCTAACTTGATTGAGTAAAAGCTAGAGATATCTTTTTAAAAATTCTTTTCTTAGGTAAATGTTAATTGCATCCATATAAAGTTCCACTGCCTTAACTATTGGTTGAATAAAAACGTATAAAAAAAGAATTATTAAGTAATAATACTTTCTTGGGCATATGTTAACTGAATCCAGCTAAAATTCCCCTGCTTTGGGGCTCTTGGATGTTAAAAAACTAGGGATGGAATCTCGATAAAAAAACTCATTTTGAGAAAATGTTGACGGCATACAGCTCTGTCTTGAAGAAGGCCTTATAGTCAAAGACTTTATAGGTAAGCAGAATAATTATATTGACCTGCCTCAAAACCCTTTTTCACCAAATAGACAGGTGCAAATCTAAACCTGTGTTATATTGTTTCCTGCTAGGGTAATGAATGATGGATCTTCTTGACAAGTAATAAATCTGCACAAGTAGTAACCTACTCATAGACTATTACTTGTGCCTTCTTGATAGTGATAGCAACTCTTCCAATTATTTTCTAATGAGAGTTCTGCTCTAAAACTCAGTTTCATGGCTCTGAGGCCAACTGGTAGTAAGGTTTCAGAACTCTGTGGTAGTTATTTGAGAGGCTAATTCCATCAACATCATGGATGGTGTCCCAGTTAATGCTTTTGGGGTGCATTGTTGAGGAGCATAAGGAGCCCTAAGTTACAACTTTATATAAATTAGCAGGACTGAGAAACCTGAACAACTGATTGCTTGTGATCCTGTGCTCTTTAAACCTAAATTACGCCTAAAGAATCTGAAATTTAAAGCATAAAATACTTCTCTACAGTCTAACTGTTTCAATATATTTTTTACAAATATTTGTGGTCTTTAAAGTAACCTTCCATAAGCTGAATGTTAACACTTGCAAAAAACTCACCAGACTTGCTTCCTTATTGTACACTGTGCGACATAATGATAAGACACCCTAAAAATATTTATAAAACACTACAATAAATTTATAACTAAAAACTAATTTTTATAGTAAATAAGAGCAATGGATTACAAGACTAAACAACATTTTACAAAATATATTTTAAACCTAACTCGCAATTTATTAAAAAAAAAATTTAAAAAGACGTTTCAGTTTTAAACAATCAATAGTGGGTACTTTTACCATTTTTTTGAATCACTTCAATCTTTCTAAAAGGTAAAGAATCATACAAATTTTTTATATACGAAATTCCAATTGCATCCCATACAGATGCAATGGATAATTTTAAGTCACCTAGTGAACTATATTATTTACCAATTTCAAACACTATATGTGACAGTTGTTCACAAGCACATCTATCACATATAATGTTTGAAAATAATGTAAACAATATATGAACATTATTGAGAATATTTGAAAACATTCTCATTATTGTTCAGGTCTGGAGATCTAGCTGGCCATTTCAATTCTTCAATTTTACTGATGTTGAAATATTTCTTTACTATCTCCGCTGTATGAACGCTAATAGTATCTTCCTGAAAAACAAAATTTTTACCACCAATGACAGAAGCTTCACGTCGTAAGAATTCTTGAACAGTTAAAAGATAATCCTTTGCCTTAATTTTTCTGTCAATATAATGAAATTTGATTTACCATGATACCCAATTGCACACCAAATCTTTACACCACCACCACCTATTTGACGTCGTTGCTGTGTTACTGGTTTTTTACGCAAATTGTGAAAATAATAATTTCATCTATCCGGCCCGTCAAGACAAAATCATTTCTCGTCAGAAAATACTACTTGTTGCCATTCTTCTTTTTATGTTACATGGTCCTTCGCATAAGTTATTCGATTGTTAAAGTGATTTGTTGTAAAAGGTGGATTTCACTAAAAAATTTTGCGCGAAAGGTGAAAAGCATTAAGAAAAACTCGTGGAACTGTAGTAAATTAGCAATCACACCTGCTTTTGAATTAATTTGACGTGCAGTTAATGAAGAATTTGAAGCTTTTTTCAACAACCTTCGCCTATCACGATCACTTATTGTTGATGGACGTCCGGAACTTTTTTTATTCCATACATATGAGGACTATTAACGAAGTCTTTAATCACAATTCGGCTGCGTTCAATAGCTCTAGCCATGTAACTAACGGAGTGACTCATTTTCGATAAGTTAAAGAGCACTTTTTTCTCATCTGGACGCAACGGTGCAGCGCAACCCATTTTTAATTAATTTGTTATTTTATACTTAATAAAAATAATCCAATCTAAATTTTTGACAGTTCACAAAAGTTTACAGTTCAATAATTATGCTCAATAATCGAAAAAGTTTACAATTCAATTAAAATAATTGACAGTGGTGTCTACATCAAATAAATATTCTTAATTACCCACAACTGCTGTACATTAGATGGGAATGGCGAGATTAAGGCTATTGCTCTTGACATATCCAAAGCTTTTAATAAAGTTGGGCATGCTGGTCTTTTCCATAACTTTGTTTCATATGGTGTGTCTGGGAATTTTTAAGATTACCAAATCAATGTTTTAACTGCTTCATTAATGTCACCCTCAAAAGGCCAAGACTCTTCTTCATTTCCAGTAAATTCTTGGGCACCTCAAGGATTTTTTTTTTGTCTTGTTTTGTTTCTCATCAAAATAATGATCTTTCTGACAACCATATATCTATTTTCTATTTCTTGAGATTCCTAAAGCTCTTAATAGAATTTGGAATGCTGGTCTCCTCCATAAGCTTTCTTTTTCCGGTGTATTTGGTAACATCATTAAGATTATTAAATCCTTCCTTTCCAATCGTAGCATAAAAGTTGCCTTGACGAATTCCACTCTTCTTCATATTCTGTAATTTCAGGGGATCCTCAAGGTTCAATCTTAGGCTCTATACTCTTTTTAATTTACAATAACGATCTTCCAAATATTCTCACATCTTAGGTGACATTGTTCGCTAATGATACTACAATTTGTTCTTGTTATGAGAAGAAGCCAACACTCTCTGATTGGTTGGAGGGGGCATTTGAGCTTGAAAAGAATGTCACTTCTGCTATAGTGTGGGGCTCACAGTGGCTGGTAAACTTTAATTCAGATAAAACTCAATTTTTTTCAGCCAATCCTAACGCAATAATTTAGATCTTCTTTTATTTATGAACGGTAATGTACTCAATGGGTCATCAACATTTATTCTTGTAGAATTAACTCTTTTTTCCGATCTTTCTTCAAAACTATATATCAAATCCGTTGCAAAATTAATATATGCTAAGGTTGCATCTCTTTATCGAGCTCGACAATTTCTTACTCTGGATTCTATTCTTTATTTTTAAAAATCTAAAATCCGGCCCTGTCAAATCCGGATCTTCTTGCCCCAAAAACTTTTATTCCCCTTATTCTTTGAGGCAAATTCAAAAGAAATGATGTTCATGATAGGCGAACATCATTTCTTTTGAATTCGCCTCATTCATCTTGCTTTCTTGATTTATTTAATTTGCAATATCTTAAGTCGTCTGTCAAACGTTATCTTGTTCTACAAACTTCATCTTTACTTTTCCAGTAACTTTCAACTTGTACAACAACTCAACTGCACCAGTAGTTGCTAGCAGCCTTTTTGGAAGCAATGAGGTTAAAAAAAGGAAAAAAAGTTGTTCTTGTATATAACACTCTCTCTAATCTTAATATAAACTTAAACAAATTAGAACTAAAGAATCTGAAATTCAAATTCCTCTAATAGTTTGCCTAATCTTATAAAATATACAAATTTTAGATTATAGTTTATGCATGTTTTAATTTGCATAAACTCTTGTAATATTATAATAATATTTAATTATTATAAATATACTTAAATAATACTTTTAAAATCAATTATTAAAACTTAAAATTTTTTTATCAGCGAAGAAACCACTTTTCATGTCGTTAAAGTTAATAATATGTTTCACAACTATATTTATCTTCAATGGAATTCCCTAAATTTTTGTAGCTCATAGAGAACTGCTCTATATCATTGACCTAAATAATGTTTAATGATTTTCAAAAACAGCCGTTGACTATTTTTTAAAATCTCATAGTACCTTAATGTATTTGCCAGCAGTACCGCCAAGAATGGAGTCCTGAAAAAACTGTTCAAGGCTTTGTAGGTTTTTAAGGAACTCATTGCAAGCATTTAATTCTGAATAATGAAGCCCTTGGTAGGAAAATCTGCAAATGTTTATTTTATATAGTCATTGGTTGACATCCTGTAACCGACACTACATGTTTTCAAACAAATTTTTTCAATTCCTTTTAAAATTTCGAGATTATTTACAAGCTCTTTTATTTTTGTCCCCAGATAATAAAGGAGCTTGAGCAACGTTTGCGTACATTTTTTGTATTTTACACCATCTGATATTTATTGATCGTATAATCTGCACAAAGATTATAAAAAATAATGACCAGCTTTTTGAAAGTTAGGAGATAAGGTCATACAAAACGGAAATGCATCATAAAGTTTTCTTTCAAATGGTTCAAAACAAAAGTTTGTTTTGAACCATTTGAAAGAAAACTTTATGATGCTTAGATATTGCATTATCTAAAAAAGAAATGTTAAATTTATAAAATCCATAACATATATATATTATTATATTCATAACACTTTCTCAATTTATTTGGGATTTTATTGTTTTCTAACTCTGTTTTTAGGGTGTAACTATAAATAATCCCTGTAACTATAAATAATCCCTATCCTCAACTATAGTGCAGTAACTATAAATAACCCCTGTCCTAAATCTACACCTAATTTGATATCAACATCATTTGTTTCTTGATGCTTGTGATAAAGCACCATTGCAACAAAATCTTTAACGTCATTGCAATACGCAATAGAAGTATCTTTTTCTTCCAACTATAATTGCATAAAAAATCATAATCTGTTTTCTAAAAAAGTTTTAGGTAATAAACTACTTACCTCTTTGTTTTTATTTACTCATTATAACAATGGAAATTTATCACCATTAAATAATTTTTAATCAGCTTGTTGTTCTCAGCCAGTTTCATATGGAAACCAGATTTCAATTTTTTTCGTCGTCCTTCACTCCTCAGAAAGTTTGCAACTTCAATCATATTGCAATTACTAGAAGTAATAACAAAGTTATTTAAAAAATTGGCTTTGATTTCTTAAGTAAATTATTAAAAGAAAACTGAAAGCATCAAAACCAAAACAATTTTTTGAGAGTTTAGAAATTCAAATGAGGAGCCTTGAAAATTAGTAGTGGTATGCATGGACCCTTACTCATTCAAATAAGTAGTAGTGCTGTTTAAACTCGGCTCCTGCCAAAACGAAGTTTATCATCGGAAGGCAAACGCTATGTAACAACTGTACCAGACTAGAGGAAGTGGCTTCTTTGTTGGGACCTAAAGAAGTATCCTTCATCAGTCAAGATAACAAAGCCAGAACCCCCATAGGATTGACAGCAGCTAACAAGCAAGCTCCATCTAGACTCAAACTCATACCATCTGTTTATACTGGCATTGAAATCCAAAAAGACGGTTAAAGTGAACCGGAAGCTGTATCATATTCAGGCCCAACTTACATAGCCATCAGATCACGCAAGCATTGCTCATCATCAGCTTATAGTCATGGACTAGATTATGAAAAGCTTCTTGAATTGGAGGAGTTTGACATTGTTACAAAAGATCCAAGCAGCAAGTTTATCAAACCGATTCTTATTATGTCTGTGGATAATGGACCTAATGAAAATCTTAGGTATCAAAAAGTTATTGATATTGCTGTCCATCATTTTGTAAAGCAAAACATTGATGCAATGTTTGTAGCAACAAATGCGCCTGGTAGAAGTGCGTTTAATCGAGTAAAAAGACGAATGGCTCCTCTTAGTCGAGAACTGTCTGGACTAATTTTGTTGCATGAACATTTTGAAAGCCACCTTGACACACAAGGTAGAACAGTTGACGAAGAGTTGGAAAAATTAAATTTCAAATATACTGGGCAAACAATGTCAGAAGTATGGAAGCAAGTAAGTATAGATAGTTTTCTAACAGTGGCAGAGTATATTGTGCCTAAAATGTCTGAGCTTGAAGTTGAAAATTTAATAATCAAATATCAAGTCAGGTTCCAAAGCCATATAAGACCAAGTCACTATTTTCTACAAATTATCAAATGCTGTGATTTAACTTGTTGCCAACCGATTAGATCTCGTATTTTGAAATTATAGCTAATAGATTTATCCCCCCACCAATTCCAGTCTGTCAAACTAATGAGGGTCTTAAAGCACCAGATATATCTGATATAAACTTACATAAATTTCTATCTCTTTTCTGTAGTCAGTGTATCAAGGTTGAAAATATACTACCTTGATCAGTAAAAACTTTCAAAATTCTTCCATATGATATATATTGTCCATCTATTCAGTTGTCATTGTTTGAACGGATCTATAAAATCTGTCACGTTTATATTACTTCACAAGCCATATAAAAGAGGCACATTTAACAACACCAAAAATGTATGTCTGGGTCCAGTCAAATACTACATGCACCCCAACAACAAAGAATTCGTCCAATGCGAGTGGTTGCCAAAAGACAGAGAGAACTCATAGCAATTATTGCTTATGAAAAGATACTAAGTGTAGAATGGCTAGATAAAGAAAATGTTGACTTGTCTGGTGCTTTGGTTCCCCAAGAAATTATTCAATCAGACCCTATGTTAATAATAACAACTAAGGAGCATTTGGCATCTCCATGGGAAGATGTAGAGGCCACGATTTAAGATTTGGGTTTATTTGTAAAAATATGTTAAAAAATTAAAGAAATTTTTCTCGAAGTTGCAAACTACTAATGTAACTACTACTTAAAATAAATTTTTTTATTTTAAGGAGGTGGGGGGGGGGGGAGGGGTTAATTAGATGTTGACGTTATTTTATAAGGGGGTCTTCGAAAGTTTGACAAGTTGTTGACTAGGGGGAGGAAGGGGAGGTAAAAATCGCCAAAAATTTGTTGACGTAATTAATGGACAGCCCCAATGTTATATTTTAACATTGCTTTTTATTTATTATTTAATTAATTACTAAATTATTAAATAAAAATTATATACAAAAATGATTAAATTAAAAATATATATATATATAAAAAGTTATTTAAAAAAAAAGTTTGGTTTCCTTTTTCTGCATTTTGTTTTTCTGTTTTTTCATTGATAAAAAAAACTTTAATTATGACAATTAAAATTTTTACTAAACATGCAGGGCCGGCAGGTATAGTAAAAGTTTCACATCCAAGGCAAAAATAATTCAAACAACACACCCCCTGGCCCCCGCCCATATATTAATAATATAATTTATATATAGTTTATGACATTATATAACGTAATATATTGTCATAAACTATATATAAATTTATTTTATATAATCTAATTTAAAAAAATTAAATTAGACTCAATTACAAACATGGTTTAAGTCTGGAACATGATCGGCTTGATCGGCATGATCGGCACAGTCGACCAATCGTAAAATGAACATGGCTAAACATTGAAATATAAATGGCATCATTGGCGCAGTGGTACCGGTCATCAGCTAATGAATCCCGTGCATGGACAAAGCATGGAGAGTTTGCTGGGACACGCTTTTTATTTTTAGATCTGGTTCCTGATTTGTCAGCTGAATCTTGTGTTCGTAGTAAACGACGGTTCATAGCAAAACGTGGAGCAACTATGGAATTCATTTCCGAAACCAGCTGACATTTTATATCTAAAGTAATTCAAGATTTTAGATCATCTTGAAGAACATCATGGAATTTCGAACTTCCCGTTGCACCGTAGTAAGAAAGATTCTTCAAAAGATTTGCTTCAACAAAACGCTTTCTCCGCAAAGTAATTTCTAATGCACACTTTAACTACGACGAACTTCGAACTATAATAGCGGAAGTTAAAGCCGTCATCAACAATTGGCCATTAAAAAATATCACAAACATGTTAAAAGCAAGGGAACAAACCAAATTGCAATAAACGATGTGGTATTAATACATGATCCTAATATTAAGCGATGATTATGGAAAACTGGAATCGTTCAAAGACTAATCAAATCACATCCCAGCGGGCATTTGTTTTTAAAAGTTACGTTCTAAATGTATTTTAAATTTCTTTTAAACATCTTTTAAACATTTTTACGTAAAGAACGTTTGAAAGATGTTTAAAAAACACTTAAAAGACATTTAGAACGGAACTTTGAAAAATTAATGCCCATAGGGATGATAATCACATAAGAGTTGCAGAAGTTAAGTATTTAAGTATTGGAAAAGAAATTATTATTCATTTTATAATCAATTAATAAACTATACTTTTTATAAGGTTTATAAATAATGTTGAACAAAAAAATAATTAATGTGAAGTTTTGCAATGAAAATGACATTAAACTCTTATAAAAGAATTAGTTGGTTGGGGAATGTTGCACACGACCGCGCACGTGTTTAAATCTTTACGGTTCTTTTTTATTATACGGTTTTTGTTTAACGGGGTAGGATCTAATAATTTAGGCGTACCCAATAATTTTCTAACAATAATATATTATATAACTAGATGTCTAACTTCGATTCGAAAAGTGCCGCTTTTTGCCCTTTTTACAAATGGCGGATTAAATTTGTAAACAAATAATTTTAACTTTTCTGTTCTTAAATGAATTTAATATATTTTAAATTTAAATACTATTTACGTTAAAGTGTTAAGCGGAAGTGTAATACTTGTAAAAGAATAACTTACGGCTCCTTAATTTATTTTCGATTAAAAAAGTATTAAAGTTTTGAATAGATAAGTAAAACGACAGACGCTTTTGAAGCATTTTTATGAATTAAAATACTTTTTAATAAACATAGACTCATAAAAAACTTTTATAAGTGTTTTATAATTATTAAAATTTGTTTTTGAATTATCTTTAATTTATTGGGAACTTTTGACATGCATTTTTACCTTTTGTTCCACACTTCGGCTTCAGCTTTTACCCTTTTTACAAATGGCTATTGGTTATAAATGGTTATAAACAAAAAAAAATATTGTTTTCAACAAAAAGCGGTTTCATTTTTTTTTTCAATAAAATTCCACAAGTTAGACATCTAGTTATATAAAAAAATCATTGTTTTCTACACGTCACACTTGCTTTAACATTGAATGAAACAGCCGTGAAAGTGTAACCTGAGAAGACGGTGTGTAACCTGAGAATGGGTGTGTAGTATTGTTTTAAAATCAAGTCACAGTTATTATTTAAAAGAAAGTATTATAGATTTTCAACCATCTTTTAGATTTTAGCTTTTTCATATTCTGTCATAAAAATGATTTAAACAGGTTTTAAAAATAAAAATGATTTAAACAGGTTTGCATGTTTTTGAGAAATAAAATAAACTTGAAATACTTGTAAGTTTTGAACACATTTAAATTTAATGTATAATTTAAATTTTATTTTTTAATGTGATTATATTTGTAACAATCGAACTAATTCGTTTTATTAATTTTATTTATTATATATATATATATATATATATATATATATATATATATATATATATATATATATATATATATATATATATATATATATATATATATATATATATATATATATATATATATATATATATATATATATATATATAATATATTATTATATATTAGGTATCTTATATATAATAAGGAGCCTAATATATATTTAAACAACTTTTCTACTACTTTTGATTTTCTACTAATATATAATTGCTCTGTTCTTTTAAGAACATTGAGCACTCTATTGAGTAGAATACTTTTTAAAGTTGTTTAAATATATATTAGGCTCCTTATTAACATTTGTTGAGCACTCTTAATTGTATTTTAACATTCCGTGTAAATATGGAAACTAATAATTTCACTTACTCGTTGAAAAATATACCTATACTAGATGAAAAAAGTTATACTATTTCTTTGATTGAAAAAGTTGAGCATTTTATTAAAAGAATTCGTTGGAAAGCCCATTTTTTCTTAAAACCAAATACAAAAACAGATGATACATTTAATAATAATGATAATTATGGATTTAAAACAAAAAATAACCCACCTTTTATACCTGATTTAGAAAATTTTGAAAATGACCTATTACATTTAATTAAAACAATAAAGTTTCGCCCTATAAAAAATGAATTTCAAACAGAATTAAAGTTAGATGTTAAAAAAATTAAATCAAACCCTAATATTTTGGTTTTCGCTGATAAAACAAATAATATTTACCAACTCACAACAGAAAACTATGAAAAAATTTTACGCGACAATATTACTAGTTCTTATGAAAAAGCCCCCAAAAATTTGGAAACGGCAATTAATTTAGAAGCGCAAAGTATTGCTAAAAAAATAAACCTTGATAATAGAATCGAATCAACTGCCCCTGTCCAAGCCTTCGTAACACTAAAAGACCATAAACCAAATTTTCAAAACAAACTTCCTTGTAGGTTATTGGTTCCCTCAAAAAGTGAGATTGGACATGTAAGCAAAATTAAATTGGACAAAATTAATAATATTCTTAGAAATAAATTAAATTTACAACAGTGGAAAAATACCACTGATGTTATAAATTGGTTCTCCATAATCGAAAATAAAAATGATTGTACATTGATTCAATTTGACATTAATGATTTTTACCCCTCAATAACCGCAGATATTTTAGATAAGACTATTGAATTTGCAAAAAGCCACACAGTTATTCCTGATGACACAACCCATATAATAAAACATTGTAGAAAAACCTAACTTTATTTTAATAAGGAAACTTGGAAAAAGAAAAACATACATGACTGCTTTGATGAAACAATGGGCAGTTATGACGGAGCAGAAATTTGTGAATTTGTTGGACTATACATTTTAGATTTGTTAAGTAAAATAATCAATATAAAAGATTTAGGCCTTTATTGCGACGATGGGTTAATAGTAATGCGTAAAAAATCTGGTCCACAGCTCGACAAAATTAGAAAAGATATTATAAAAATTTTAAAAAATATTGGCTTTCAAATCGAAATAAACATAAATTTAAAAATTGTGAATTTTCTCGATGTCACATTTAACCTCTCTGAAAATTCATATAAGCCTTTCAAAAAACCAAACGAAGAACTATTATATATTAACATTAACTCTAACCATCCACCCCAAGTTCTAAAACAAATCCCAATTTCAATTAATAACAGACTAAACCAAAACTCCTCAAATGAAAATGTATTCAATTCCTCTAAACGAATATTTGAAGATTCCCCCAAAAAAAAGTGCCTTTTAAAATTTTGAACTAAAATTTACCCCTGAAAAAAGAATACAAAAAAACGAAATAGAACTAGAAATGTAATTTGGTTCAACCCCCATGTAGCAAAAATGTTTCTACTAACATAGGAAAAGTGTTTTTAAAATTGGTCGATAAGCATTTCCCGCGATCTAATAAATTACATAAAATTTTTAATCGAAATACAATTAAAGTTAGCTACAGTTGCACAAAAAATATGGAAAGAATTATAAAAGGTCACAATAAGGCTTTGTTAAACAAATAAGAAATCAAATAAAAATTTTGTTTACAAATGTAATTGTAAACAAAAAATCAATTGTCCAATGAGTGGAAGTTGTTTATCAAAAAATGTGGTATATAAATGTGTTGTTTCCTCTAAGAATGTACTTGATAAACAATATATTGGCATAACAGAGGGTAAATGAAAAAAACGTTTTGCCAATCATAAGCAATCTTTCAAGAATAAAAAGTATTCAAAAGACACCATGCTGTCAAAATATATATGGGAATTAAAAGAAAAAAATATTGATGATTTTGTATTGAATTGGTCTATCCTTAAAACAGCGCCTGCATATAACAATTTTTCCAAAAAGTGCATACTATACCTACAAGAAAAATTTGAAATAATTACACATGCAAATCAAGAATGCTTATTAAACAAAAGATCGGAATTAATTTCTAAATGTAGGCACGAAAATAAGTTTCTCCTAAAAAACTATAAAAATAAATGAGTTCATATAATATTTACATTAGCTACCCTTTTTAAAAAAACATTTTAAAAAAATAGCATAAGTAATCATTTCTAAAGAATTCTTTTTATGATAGTGTCAGCAAACTCCACAAATGTGTGAAAATTTACTGTGGTTAAGACATTTGCAACTTCCTGTAATTTAATTTTTGGTATAAATTAAAGTTTTATTAATTTGATCATTCATTTCTGATGAATCTTTGTTGATGAAACACAGTGTCAAATGGAAAAAAATTTAGTTAAGTGATTTTCTACTAATATATAATTGCTCTGTTCTTTTAAGAACATTGAGCACTCTTATTGTGTAGAATACTTTTTAAAGTTGTTTAAATATATATATATATATATATATATATATATATATATATATATATATATATATATATATATATATATATATATATATATATATATATATATATATATATATATATATATATATATATATATATATATATATATATATATATATATATATATATATATATATATATATATATATATATATATATATATATAGGCTGGGCCAGGTAGGCGTGCGATTTCAATTCAATATATGACCACGCAAATACTCTATGGTTTTGAAAACTTGACCACGGCTGATAATATGTTTTGAAAAGTTTGTATACATTTTAAATGTAACTATAAAGAAGCTTAAAAAAAAACTTATCGCAAAAGAAGCAAACAAATCTTCGAAAAAAAAAAGCAAACAAAAAAAATAAAATAAAAATAACTAAAACTAAATTTAAGAAAATAAAAGTAAAACTTAACTAAAATAAATAATAGACTATAACGATAAGGTTATCTTTATATTAATTACGTTTGGAATAATTAACTTTGAACCACTTTTATTTACTAATGTTTTTATAATATACAATGCAGTGGCGTAGCTAGGGTTTCTGGCGCCCAGGGCAACGCTGAATATTGGCGCCCCCCCCTGAAGCAGTCATGTGAACTGAAAAAAACCTAATGTTTCCAAGTATATGACAATTTTAATAAAAAAAATGAAAATGCTAATCATAATGCAAACTCAATTTAACTCATGTTTCCAATTACGTATCCATTATGGTTCATGTGAAATAGTCGTTGAAAGTGGCAGATGGTCAATCAGATCCAATAATCAATAACTATTTATAAATTATAATTTGATCTTTCTAGCTTTAACTGCAGCAAATTTATCTATTATATCGTCAAAGTCTGTTGATTCTAGAATTTCTTTTTTGACACTAAGGATTGCCAAATTAACAAGACGCTGTTGCCCCATTGAAGCTCATAGATATGAAAGAATAAGCTTCAACTTGCTGAAGGAACGTTCGCAACTGACTATTGTCACTGCAATTGTAAACAAGATTTGTAATGCAATGCATAAGTTTGGAAAGATGTCATCTCCGTATGAAAAAACAAATGAAAGTAAATCCAGTGGAGTTGTTGGTATTGGGCCCCCACGAGATTTAAGCAGCATCAGACAGTCTGCAATTTCAGTAAACAACTCCACTGATATCTGTACTGTAAAAGTTTCTCAGATCCAAACAATGTTGCAGTAAACTTTCTTGATTTTCATCACCATCCGTCTTTAGTAATATTCTCACATGGAGCAGGAATCCAAATTTTTCATTGAGATCATTTAATCGTCTAAAGCGAGTTGTTTGTTCTTGTTTGAAACAATCCAATATCATTTTCAAAACTCTGCTTACTTTATCTTCAGCAGAGAGACCACTATCTCCAGCCCTTTCACCTGGCATTATTCGCTGTCGCCTGACTCTCCTCTCAACTTCAATTTCCCATTCCATACATCTGCCCTTGTTATACGCAATTGCATTTTGGCACAAATGATAACGAAATTCTTTGAGATATTTTTCCGACATTTTCATATCAGATACTGCATATTTAAAGTTCATTGTGGGATCTTCACTGTGGGACTGTTAGTCACTGTTGGGTCTGGATCTGAGTTGTGAATTCATTTATTTTATTATTTTTTTACCTTTTTGGCGCCCGAACTAGAGTGGCGCCCGGGGCGACCGCCCACCTGCCCTCCCCTTGCTACGCCTCTGATACAATGTTATGTGAAAAACTTTTTAAATAAAGTAACAACTTACTTCTAGTGATTCTTTCAGAAATGCGCACATTTGAAAGTTAATAAAGGTTTTTAATAATTTTTCGTAGTAAGATAAACAAAAGAAAAAATAATTAAATCGTTTATTTAAAAAGTTGATATAATTTTTTTTTTTATTTAAAACCATTTATAATAAAAAAAACATACTTGTATAAATATTTAAGAATATATTCATTAATACTTTTGTAACAAATCATTAGCAATGATTGCTACTTTGTTTAAATGCGTTTCAATAATATTAAAACATAAGTAAAGATCAAAGTTTAATTCAAACAGTTTTCAAATAAGTCTTTTTGTTTTCTTCTTATAATATAAAAAATGTATCTACTTTTCCAGTTAACTAACTTTAATGATTCTTTTACAAAGTTTATTAAAGTCGTCGCTTATAAAATTAAAATTTTTTTTTTATAATTTTTACCTTTTTTAATTTACTTAAAAAATTATCTTATATAATAAATTAATATAAATAAAAATTTATACAACTTTCAATGATACTTTAACATCATTAGCTACTTTTTTCAAAAGCATTTGTTAAAATCTGTGGTTTTTAATAAATTGTCAAAACAAAATATTACTTGTGTGGTCATATAAAGACTTTATATTGCACGCCATCCTGGCCTTGCTTGTAAATATATTTATAAAATCATTTAGAAGAACAGAAAAATATTAAAAGCTTATAAAAATACAATTTTTTAAATTGATGAAGTTTAAAAGAAAAACTCTAAGCAAGTCTTGCTAGAAATGCGTGCCATTTTTTGTCTTGTATGTCAACTCATGAGTATTTTGTTTTAGACAAATTGGTCATGAGTATTTTATTTTAGACAAATTGGTCATGAGTATTTTATTTTAGACAAATTAGTGATGGTTTTTTTATATTAAACCTTGCGCAAAAACATATGTTTCAGAAACTAAGAAAGCAAAACTAACAAAATAGAAAATTAAAATAAGTTTTAATAGAAACATATAAAAAAAAATTATTAATTTAAATTGTTTGTGTACTGATTTCATTTTTATTTCTTTAGAGTGGTTGTTATTTTTAGCAACAAAATTAACAAAAAAGGCTAAAGGAAAAAAAACTTAAAGTTTTAAGTTAACCATAAAAAAATAATTTTCCTATATTTTATTTTATTTTTTTTAAAAAGGAAAGCAAAATTATAAATTGCTATTTGTTTGTAAAATATATTTATATAACTTTATTTCACCTCCCCAAGGCCCAGAAGGCCACTACAGATGAGGAGGCTACTTAATTGTGGTTATAACCCTCTCTCAACTCTATAACTCCGAAACACGAACCTTGACGAACAAGGCCGCTGCGCGGAGAAACAAGTTGAGCGCGGTACTACCAGGGACGTGGTGGGGATCTGCTAAGGTTGCAACCACAGTTAGCCTTAACTAAGTTTAGGTTTTCTGAATTGTGTCCAAATTAATTTCAACGTTTTCTGAAAGAGTATAGTTTATTGATCACAATGTATATAGTCCACCAAATCAGAAAACTCCTATTAAGTAATTATGGCATTTTAAACATTTTTACGCACCTTTTTTTCGCGCCTTTTATTTTGCGCCTTTTTTTGCAAGTGTTTTGCGCCATTTTTTGGTCAGCCATGTTTTCATTCAAAATTTTATTGTAAAAGTTACTGACAATTTATTGGAAATGAATAATACAGATGGTATTGTGTTATATTACATAGTGTAAGAGTGGATAATCACATAGTCAGAATGTTTTAAATCATCAAAATATTTACAAATATAAAATTAAAAACTATTTCTTCTTGAATTGAATCACTAAAAAATATCTACATTTAGATCAAAATGTCCAAGAAAAATAGGATGTTTTCCATTATAAGAACTTAATGCCCTTACTAAGTTATGTACATAATTAGAATTATTTGCGGACACCTTGTACCGGTTCAACGAGACAGTTTTGAAGAGGTAGTAAACACTTTCTCCTGATTGCTCCTAATAAACTCCAAGGCCCATTTTTTTTGTTTTACAGAATTCAGATACAAGATTGCACAGGATATGCAATTTTGGTGTAAAAGTAATACCACGTTCCAACATCAAACTTTTAGAGCAGGCTTTTAAATTTTCGATATTAGTTTGAAAGTTTTCATCAAGTCCGGATCCAAAGCAAGACTCAACAACTAAATTTAATAACCTTAAGCATTCTCCAAAAGACTTTAGTTTAATTGGCAGCTCATCATTAAAGACTTGTTTAAGACCCACTGTTTAAGAATTTTTCGAGAAGAATTTCCATTAAATTTTCCACTATGCTGACCAGTCTTAATAATTTGCAACTGTTCGCAAATCTTCTTCATATTCATTTCCGACCAAATCGGCTCCATGTTATCCATTACATGGTTGACAGTTCCCTCCATTATATGAAGCTCCGGTAAAAAAAGTTTATCTACAAGAAATTCAGAGGGGTTTCTATGTACTAATACAGAGTTTATACAATTCTTAAAATTTTGTGCACACTTAGGTGCACACGAAAGTTCTGTATGGAGCATTTGTCCAAGTTTCTCTTCTATCCACTCACATACATAACATGCTCAACTTTTTCAAGATTTAATTTTTCAAATAATATTTTAATGTTTAAATAACTTTCTTGGATTTCTGGAGCTACCAGAAGAGGAAATGAAGCATTTACTGACGAATCTTTAAATGTTTTTTTTAGACCATCTTTATATAAAGACCTGCAAGCTGTTACCGGTTTTGTTTTAAGGTAATCTATTTTAACTTTGCCGTAATTTTCGAAAAATTTCATTGAGGTTAACTATATTTAAACAAAATTTGATAAAACCACTTCCCCCGTCAACAGCAATTTTTAGTAACTGATTCTTAGAATCTACACATTTAAGATCCAGGAGTAGTTTAACAAAAAGAGTAACATCATTGCAGTACGCTACTATAATATTTTTATATTCCAAAGTTTTATCTTTGTTTTTAAATTCAAATAAAATATTTTCTTCGGTAAATAATGGGAGAAGATAACTGTCCAAATCAGAGACATAGTCTTTCAGCCCAGGTTCTACAGCGTTTCTTCTTTTTTCAACAACTCTGTAATTATTCATTTTTATATAATAAGTTTTACTCCAAATATTGCATCATTTTATTGTGCAGAATTAAATTTGTATTAGTATTGTGATTTTACCTTATCATATTAGCAAGTTTTATCATTTGATGGTTACTAAGGAAAGAGAATTCTGAATATAAAGAAGATTTTTGTGAGTAAAATTGGTTGTTTTTGGAGTATTCTCAGATCAAATATATAGTTTCAGTTTACTACCTCCTGTCTTCAATGAAATGGTGTTACCACTTTCACCACATTGCTTTTTTTTAATAAGGCATGCTATCGGAAAAATCTGCCCACCTTTCTTGATCAAAAAAGGATGTAAGAAAGCTTAAATGTATTTAAATCAATATATTTCTGAAAAATTAAGAGTGTAAAGATTACATATTAATAGGGAAAAAACAAAAAAAAAAATTAAGTTTTACAGAAAATTCTGACTTACTTTTTGATACCTCCCATAAGTTTCTGGACAGAGTGATTTTTGTAAGTTTTAGCAGCGTAATCCCATTTTTTTTTCAAATCTGTAGCTGATTTTACTGTTTTTCCACTTAATTTCAATTTCTTTTTTATGATGGCCCAATATTTTTCAATAGGACGTAATTCGGGGCAGTTTGGAGGATTCATCTTTTTCGGAACCAACATTACTCCATTATCATCGTAAAACTTTTGAGCATCTTTTAAGTAATGTATTGTGGCTAAATCAGGCCAAAACAATACTGAAGTACTTCTATGAGCTTTAATTAGTCGTTTTATACGAGAAAGACAACATTTCACGTATTTCAAAGATTTCATTGTGCCCAAACAAACATGAATTAGCGATTTTTTGCCGCAAGAGCAAAGTGCCTGCCAAATCATCAATTTTTTCGAAAATTTATCAGTCATTACATACTTGTATTTATCACTCACATTTCCTCTTATTTTAGAAGCATAGTAGCACTGCCCAGGAATTTGTTTAAAATTCATTTTAACATAAGTTTCGTCATCCATCAAAATGCATCCATTATGTTCATTTTCGTCATCCATCAAAATGCATGAATTTTGTTTATCGTTTCGATTTGGCATTTTAACTACTTTAAAACTTTGATATCCAAGTCTCTGTCGCCATTTGTGTACAAAAAATTGGAAACCATCAGTTTTTTCGCTCGATATCTATCAGACCGATCAGGATGTTCTTCCAATAAAGTCTCCAACCGTTCGAGAGCTCTAGAATTTGCTGTGCGTTTTTTTCGACCACTTCCTTGTTTTCTCTGAATAGTTTTCTGTTCTGTAAACCGTTTAAGAACAGTATCTACAGTTCTTCTTGATATTTTTAATGATTTTGCCAACTTTCTATTCGATAAAGTTGGATTTTTTAAGTGTTTGTCCACAATCAAAAATCTTTGTTTAGTTTGCTCGGTTGACATTTTGAAACTAAATAATAATTTTAATTATTTTTTTCTGCCAAAATGTTCTATTATACAAACACTACCACAAACAAAAAAATAATTTCAAAAAACGATCGTTAACTAGCTTTACCACACCGCAAAACGTGGGCAGATTTTTCCGATAGCATGCCTTAACGTGAGAAACCATTTGTTCCTTGACATCTAAATAAGTTACATAACTATGGAGACTGAATGAAAAAGGTTTCGACAACTTTGCATTGTTAAAAAGGTTATAGGTTCAAAAGCTTACAAAGGTTTTTTTAAATTAAAATTATCATTTTTGATTTATTATTCTTAACATTTCTTTCACTTATCTCTCTATTAGTAACGCAAATTAATACGGTTTTTCTAATACCTTGATATCCGGATGCAGCTGATATGTTATTTCTGAAAAAATAAAAAAATAACATTTACAAACTTGTTTTCTATAGAACATGGTATACAACCTTTCACAGTCAAATAATCAAAGTTATAAAAACGTTTTCTACCTGAGCGTTGTTGCATTGCATTTATGATGCAACCCTCTTTCAACTTTAGTCAGACAATAACTACACCGTGGACTTATAGCTGCCGTTTTAAAACTCTTTATACCAGATTTTTTCTTGGGTATCCTTCCCTGCGTTCTTGCAATTTTGCATATTTCACAGCTGCAAGTTTTTAGTTTCCTGAAATAATATAAAAAATTATAATTTTATATTTCTTTACAACAGATACACAAATAAAAAAACATTTTACCCATTTCGTGTTTTAGCCGGGATAGTCATCTTTGACCAGTCAATGTCAAAATCAATTTTCTGCCTGAGATCAACAATATTTGTTCTTTCAACTATACCTCTACACCTTAAAAAGATAAAGATTGCTAGTACCAAGCAAAATGAGATTTGATTCATCACAAATCTTATTCATAACTAATCTTATTTCTTGGAGTTCAAAAAGGTATCCAATTTTTGAGTTATGTGAATGGTTTTACGTTTATGACATATATACTTTTTATATATATTTATTTAGTTAAAAATCATTAATTATACCAACCTTAGACACAATCCAGTAGGGTATAATACTATCATCATTTTTCGGATTATAACATTGCTGATGATTGTGTCCAAGGTTGTAGGGTACAACCTTAGACACAATCATCAGCAATGTTATAATCCGAAAAACAGCTCTGAAATTTAGAAATTATATGGCTTTGGCTGTTTATTTTCATATGACATTTGCGACTACAAAAAAGACATACTTTTTCTCTATTCTTTTGATGATCTAAAATAGTATGAGGATGTGATTTACCGATTCTTAACATTTTTTATACAAAATTTGTTCTATGATTGTCTTTTGCAATTAAATTTGTGGCAGAAAAAATGGCGGATTAAAGATGGTCGTAAAAGACCAAAAAGGCGCGAAAAAAAGGCACGAAAAAATATTAAAAATACCATAATTACTTAATATGAGTTTTCTGATTTGGTGGACTATATACATATTGATCAGTAAACTATACTCTTTCAGAAAACGTTGAAATTAAAGTGGACACAATTCAGAAAACCTAAATTTAGTTAGGTTAGCCTTAACCTTAAGTGCAACTCTTATTAAGTTTATCTTTCTTCCAATATCTTTAAACTCTGATAGTTGTTTTTTGCAGCCTTGTTTAAAATAAAGATAAAAACTAAAAATAGTATTTTCATTATCAGCATTATATCAAGAAGTGGTATAACTTTTTCAAATAACATCAGCATTATATTCAAGAAGAAATATAATGTTTAAAAATAACTTCACATCAAGTTCAGGTTTATATTGTTTTAGTAGCAACAAAATTAAGGGTAAATGATTGCACAAGTTATAAACAGCCCATCTAAACCCTTCTTTGCAGGGTACGCGGGCCACCCGCCTAGATAGTCTTGCACAGACATTTTAAAAAAATTAAAATTATTACGTTTTGATGAAATTTTTTTTTCTGAAATTTTATTTTGTTGATTCTTCATGTCAGGTATACAGGGCTGGCGCCAGGCACTAGGCAATCTAGGTATCTGCCTATAAAATTCCCTGATAATAAAACCCTGATTAAAATCTAGCTCAAGTAAAATTATAATTTTATAATATATCATGTATAACGATGAGAAATTTTCCATATCCAGTTATTGAGCATAAACTGCAAAGCAAATTAGCGTTGCACTCGCAGGGTATAGGCAAAGGCCACATCTAGTGTTGATATGTTATTAAATAGTGGCTCCTGCTTCTTGTCTCTTGTCTGTATTTATATTAATAAAATCAGAGATAATAAACAGCTTGAGTTGCCTTTCCAAATAAAAGAAATATTTAAATTATAAACACAACAAACAAAATTTTATATTAACTGTTCGCTATTTCTCATGTTCCCTCGATTGCCCTCATATTCAATCAGTCACATCACATTTACTTGCTTGCATTTGGTTAACAGAGTGCCAGATACGCCTTTTGTCTGTCTCCAATTCTTTGAACCAATATCAGTGTACCTCTTTCCCTACCGCAAGCCGCTGATAGCAGCTTTTGTACTAAGTACAAAAGCTGCTATCAGTTTCAAGTACTTTGCATTTCTTATTATTCAATGATGCATGTTAAAAACATTTTTAATTAAAAAGTTCATTTGCTTAGCTTTCTATTGATATATAGTTTATTAGGGGTCGTCTATAAACTATGTCACGCTAAAAAAGGGGGGAGGTTATTGGTTTTGTGACGACTCATACAAAACTTGCTTTTTAAGTGTAACAACTTTGTGACGAGGGGGGGGGGTTGGTTGGAAGGAAGGACTCTATTTGCAATTTCAAGTTCACGCTACCACTTATTTCATGGTACAACATTTTTTTTGAAGTTAATATTTACATTAAAATATTGTAAAATAAGAAGGTTGATTTGAATGTAGCTTTACAACAATTAAATATTACTAAAAACAAACTTGTAAAAATAAGAAATGATGAAGACTTTCAAAGAACTATTGTTGATGCTGCTGAAATTGCATAAGAAGTGGAAACATTAACAAATTTTGAAGAACAAGTCAGGAGAAGGAGAAAAAAAGCGACAGTTCGAATATGAAAACAAGATAAAGCATTGCAAGATCCAACAGAAAAATTTAAAGTTGAATTTTATTTTAAAATTTTAGATACTGCTATACAGTCTATTGCGGAAAGGTTTGAACAACTGCAACAATATAACAATATATTTGGTTTCCTTCATGATATTTATTCTATAATTTCAAAATCTTCAGCAGATATAATAAAAAATTGTCGAAATCTAGATGAAATTTTTACTCATAGTTCTCAAAAAGATGTTCGTGCAGCGATAATAAAGGATCTTTGCAATGAAATTAGAGTACTTTCTGGAAGACTCCCGCAACAAATGACATGACACATGAAGTACTAACTTTTATTATTGAACAACATTTAATTGACTGTCTACCTAAAATATGTATTTCTTTAAAAAAATTATTAACACTTCCTGTGTCCATTGCAAGTGGCGAGCCGAGTTTTTCAAAATTAAAATTAATTAAAAATTATTTTGGTGCAATTAAATAATAAAAATAGTTTTCATTAATTCTTTTAATTGTTAGCTATATTTATTTTAATTGTTAGCTTTATTCTTTCAATTACATAAAATCCCGCTTTTTCCCATCTCAAATTTTTACAATCTTGTAAATAAAAGGTGAGTGGCTGAAACCTTAAATTATCAAAAATAAATATTAAATACTCAAGTATGTTCACCCTTTTATAATGTTTATGCCATTTTAAATAAAATTTGTATTTATGTTTTCGCACTTTCAAATTAAAATATTTTTTTCTAAATTACACTTATTCAAATTTGCAGATTAGAAATATATGGGCCAGGGGGAGGGGGTGTTGTTTGAATTATTTTTGCCTAGGACGTCAAATTTTTACTATAACTGCCGGGCCTGCAAGTTCAGTAAAAATTTTAATTGTAATAATAAAAGTTTTTTTACCAATGAAAAAACAGAAAAACAAAATGCAAAAAAAGAAAACTTTTTTTTTAAATAATTTTTTATATATATATATTTTTAGTTTAATTAATTTTATATATAATTTTTATTTAATAATTTAGTAATTAATTAAATAATAAATTAAATCAATTTTCTTGTGATTAGTTAATTCATTTTCTTGTGCTTTGTAAATTAAATAAAATTTAAAAAATTTAACTGCGATATCTCTAAGCTGTAAAAATATAGTGATATTTATATTGAAATATTTTTTAAAATTAACCTTGAACCAAAGAGTTCTATTCTTTTGCAATTGTTTTTCAACTGTTAAGACTGAAATTTTAGTTATTACTATCGTTTCGGTTCAATTTACATATATTCTTATGAACTCATTGATTGATTTTATATTCTTTTCGGAAATTAGCAGAAAATATGTGTGGAGACAGGCGCAGGCTATAGCCAGCCATTTCTGCTGAAGCATGAATATATGAATTAATATATAGAGTACTTTTAATGAAGTATATGTTTACTTTAATGAAGTTTTCATTATTAAATTTTGTTTAATTGTTTATTTACAAGTATTTTATATTATTTTGAAATTTTTCTTTAGATCTTGAATATTATCAAAATTATTTTTTAATTGATTTTAACGAATGTTTGTCATTCAAAGTCAATGAATCAGTTTACCAATGAAATAAAATGAATCATTGATAAAGAATAATGGAAAATTTTTAAATTGATAAATGATAAAAAAAAACTTTTTACGAAACATCTTGTTAAAATCATTTTGTTAATCAATACATTCAGGAATAAAGTTATCAGTGTTTAGCATTATTACAAGCATTTATAGTGGTAAAGTAAACAATCATTTAATTCAATGTTTAACAAATCGCTGCGATGTTTTCTTTCATGGTCAATAAAGTTTGAAGGATGGAAACTAAAATATTTGATTGAATGGTTGGAGATTAATTTCAAGTTATTTAAAAGCAAAGTAAAACTTTGAAGAAAACTTTGTTCTATAGTAATCTATGGAAGAAAGTTTTCTTCAAAATCTTTGTTATCTACTCTCGATTTTCAAGACAACATCAACTTAATTAAAAATATTTATGAATAAATTCAATTTTCAAATACCAAGAAGATGATGATCTGCTGCTGTGGTAAAGATTTTTATAACTAAAATCTACAATTTTTAATGTAATCTACAATATAAATTAAAGAATTTTTTAATGTTTTATTTTATAGTTAAATGTGTTTTAAAACATACATATTTTTCATATTATAAAGTTAAAGATTTTTCACATTTATTATTTGTTAAATAAGTATCATATATATATATATATATATATATATATATATATATATATATATATATATATATATATATATATATATATATATATATATATATATATATATATATATATATATATATATATATATATATACTTAGGTCGTTAGGAAAGTTCGTAGAACTTCATCTGTAAAGATACAATGAGAGAGGAAATAATTAAATATTTATATATCATTTTAAACTGTGTCTAATTATGAACATTTTAAGGACTTGTAGAAATATTTTGAATGTTTATCAAAAAGTTATTTAAATTTTATTATATACGTTAAAAAAAAAAAATTTTAAAATGGAAAAATTTGAATATTGAGCATATATTAAAACCCTTGCTCTACTTGAAGTTTCAGCTCAAGTCATATCCGATGAGTTGGTTTTAGTTCATTGTAACCAAGCTCCTAAATATAGTACAGTTGCCAAATGTGCTACTTTATTTATAGATGGTAGAGAGAGTCTCGAAGATGTTCCTCGCTCAGGGCACCCTCGAACCACGTATACAGCTGAGAATATTAAACGTGTGCGAGCCATTATTGAAGAAAATCCGCATGCAACATGTGATATAATTGAAGCCCTGACATCGATTAATCGTTTTACAATCAACGAAATCATTCACAACGCACTTAAAAAAAGAAAACTAACATCACGTTGGATACCCCACGAGTTTACCAATCAAAATCGCAAGAATAGAGTTGAGGCATGTAAGGAAAATTTAGCCCTTTTCAGAAACGGCCCATGGAGACTATGTGATATTATTACAGAGGATGAATCGTGGTTTTATTTGAGATATGTTAGACACAAGTCGGCTAATGCTAGTTGGGTTGGTGAAGGTGAAAGTCCAAGACCTATAGTAAGATGCGACAGGTTTCAGCCGAAAAACATGTTCTACATCTTCTTCAAAACAACAGGTGTTGTTCATTTGGGTTATGTTGAAAAGGGAGAAACCATTACTAGCGAATATCATATAAAAAATAGTTTGAAACCTCTTATATGAGAAATAAATAAGCAAAGACCTAAAACAGGCACTCAAAATTTCAAATTTCTCCATGATAACGCTCGACGACATATGACTGAAACCGTCACAAATTGTCTAAACCAAGCTGGAATAACAATAATTCGCCACCCACCATACTCACAGACTTAGCTCCATCCGATTATTGGCTATTCGACTTGATAAAAAAAAATCTTGATGACGATACTGACGTTGAAAGTCAAAAAACTCACATAACGAAGCTACTTCAAAGTATACCCAAAGAAGAGTATAAAAAAACGTTTGACAAATGGCTTGAAAGGATGCAATTTGTAAAGATAACGATGGACATAATTTTGAACATTTGATAAAATAAAATTTAAAAGAAATCTTTTTTTTTTTTAATAGGGGAGTTCTACGAACTTTCCTAACGACCTAAGTATATATATATATATATATACAGGGCTCAATTTAACAGTTGGACATAAGACATTTCGCGGCTAAAACCTCAGATTGTCCGATCAATTTACAAAGTAATCGGACATTTTGACAGACGGGAATTACATTCTATAAAAAAAAAGCTAGGAAAGCAATGGCATGCGATCGAACAATTTTGCTGACCATGCAAATGATTTTATTTTTGTTTACTACTGACCACCACTGTATAGATGTTATAATGATTTAAACGTTTCAGAAATGCGCTGAAAAAAAATGTAACCTGAACTAAAAAGTAAGCAAAACAATTCCTTACAGAAAAGAAAAAAAATTAGTTTTAAAATAAAACTAAAAAAACTCAAAGTTAATATTACTTTTTGTTTCAATTTTAATTGAATTTAAAAAAAATTACTTTAAAATTGATCTTTTAATTGAGCGTTTAATTAAAGTTAAGCGAAACACATTTACAAGTTATTTCAATTGATTGTTTAATAAATAAAATAAATTATTGAAAAGTGAAATTAAATTATTGAGAAGAAAAAAGTATAATATTTTAAAGTTGTATAAAGATTTTATTCCAAAAAGCTGCAAAAAAAAAAAAAAAGAAAAAAAAAAAATTATTAAAACGTTTACGCAGTCTTTTTAAAATCTAAACTTTTTCTAATTTCACGATTCAATAAGTCAATTTTAATTAAACGAACGTTTAAACAATTCTTTGTAAAAATAGTAAAAAAAAAAAAGAAAAAAAGGTAGACTTAATTTAACTTATTTATAATTTAAAGAAACTTAAGAAAATAATCTTTTGAAAGATTATACGAACGACATGGAAAAATAGTTTAAACCTTTAAATTTATCTTAAAAAATACTTACCCATGAAAAATAAATTTAAATAGAACATAAATATATTTAAATATAGCATAAATATAAAAAATATAATTTATAAGTAATGCGTTAATTTTAAACAATCATTATAATTAGTTCTTGATTTTATTTAAAGCCTTTGCGCAAAAAGAAAATTTTCAAAAAGATCATTGATTAAAAGTTGTTCCTAACGTAACAATTTTTCTATTGCATTTAAATTGTTAAACGTCAAAACCAGCCGTTGTGAAATTGCAAAGAAAAAAAATTAGCATTGTCAGTTTAAGCGTGAATAATTAAGTCTATCTAAAAAAACATACAATATTAAATTGAAACTATTTTATTAAAAATCAAAAATCTGCTTCAAAATATTTTTAATATAAAGAAAAGAATCGACAACTTCACTAGACTAACATTAAATAAACTGAATAACATGACAAAGATTGTAATAGCATAATTCGGTTCCATCAATCGGTAAATTTTAAATTAAAAAAAAATTGATTGGACACTGTCCAACCCAAACAAGTTTAGATCTGACATTTTGCACGAGACTTTATAGAAAATTAAATATGTGTGTGTGTGTGTGTGTGTGTGTGTGTGTGTGTGTGTGTGTGTGTGTGTGTGTGTATGTGTATATATATATGTGTGTGTATATATATTGTATATATATATATATATATATATATATATATATATATATATATATATATATATATATATATATATATATATATATATATATATATATATATAAAACATTACTCAGAGTTTCACGCAAATAGCGATCATCAGATGTTACATATCTCAAAAAATAACAACGACAAAAAAAGGTATATTAAAAATACAGTGGAGTGTCTTCTTAGATGACATAAAAGTTATTCATCGTATATTTGTTTTCATGGCGACACTTTGACGCAAGTTCGTTTCGCTTGTTTAGTAAAGGCAACGGGGATGAAATTATATGATATTTTTCCATCAAGCATAAATTGCATGACTTACCACCAGGTTTAAACGGTTCAGCCTGATCTAAAATTTTCCACGAAAGGACAGGATTTAAACCTTTTTTTTTAACACTCCATACAAATTTAGAAAGTTCAGTAGAGTTTGACACACTTTCATAGCGAAAGGAATTATTGTGGTTGTAAAGGCAATCTTTAAAAGTTTTTTCTGTAAGCCCAATATAATATCTGCCTTCATCTTGCGGATTCGTCTTAACATTACATAAATAGATGACATTTTTAGTTAAACATTTTCCATTAAGTGGACATAAATTAATCTGTCGGTAATTGCACGTTGGAGCATTTAGAATTGAAGAATTTGATAAAATTTTATGGTTATGTGAAGTGATGATGTTGCGAATATTTAGCTATAGGTAACCTTCAGGTTAGGAAAAGTTTAGGAAAAGTTTGGCTACGTTTGTCTTGACATTAATTGAAAACGGAGGGTTAAACCAAATAATATTTCGTGCACGTGATTTTGCAATTTTATAGAATCATTGGCAAAGGCAGTAATGCAAAGTGATAATGGCGAAGGCAGTAATGGAATGGGAAAGGCAGAATGGCAGTAATGCAAATTAATTATTTAAATATATTTTGCAAATGGCATTGGCAAAAGCAGTAATGCAAAGTGATAAGTGGCAGAGGCAGTAATGCAATGCAAAGGCAGTAATGCAATGCAAAGGCAGTAATGCAAAATCATCAGCAAAGGCAGCAAATGATTCTATAAAAGTTGCAAAATTACGTGCACGAAATATTATTTGGTTTAACCCTCCGTTTTCAATTAATGTCAAGACAAACGTAGCCAAACTTTTCCTAAATTTAATCAATAAAAACATCCCAAAATCTCATAAATTCCATAAGCTGTTTAATCAAAACAACCTGAAGGTTAGCCATAGCTGTCTTCCAAATATTCACAACATCATCACTTCACATAACCATAAAATTTTATCAAATTCTTCAATTCTAAATGCTCCAACGTGCAATTACTGACAGATTAATTTATGTCCACTTAATGGAAAATGTTTAACTAAAAATGTCATTTATTTATGTAATGTTAAGACGAATCCGCAAGATGAAGGCAGATATTATATTGGGCTTACAGAAAAAACTTTTTAAGATCGCCTTTACAACCACAATAATTCCTTTCGCTATGAAAGTGTGTCAAACTCTACTGAACTTTCTAAATTTGTATGGAGTGTTAAAAAAAAAGGTTTAAATCCTGTCCTTTCGTGGAAAATTTTAGACCAGGCTGAACCGTTTAAACCTGGTGGTAAGTCATGCAATTTATGCTTGATGGAAAAATATCATATAATTTCATCCCCGTTGCCTTTACTAAACAAGCGAAACGAACTTGCGTCAAAGTGTCGCCATGAAAACTGTATTTTTAATATATATTTTTTTGTCGTTGTTTTTTTTGAGATTTGTAACATCTGATGATCGCTAATTGCGTGAAACTCTGAGTAATGTTTTAAAAAAATCGAGTGTTATAATTATTTAGTTGTTTTTTTTTACTATATATCGCTCTACTTTGGTATTGAGCACTCTTTAACAAGAAATATTTACACAATTACTACAATATAAATATATATATATATATATATATATATATATATATATATATATTTAAATATATTCATATGTATATATATATATATATATATATATATATATATATATATATATATATATATATATATATATAAATATAAATATATATATATATATATATATTTAAATATATATATATAATATATATATTTAAATATATATATATATATAATATATATATATATATATACAAATATATATTTAAATATATATATATATATTTATAATATATATATATATATATATATATATATATATATATAATATATATATATATATATATATATATATATATATATATATATATATATATATATATATATATATATATATATATATATATATATATATATATATATACAAATGTATTTTGACATGTATTTTAGTAAAATATTTTGAGTTAAGGAGGGGCTATAGCCACAATTAAAAAAAAAAGGAGCCTACTCAACTGCAGTAGCATTTATAGCCTTGAGGAGGTGAATTAACTTAAAAAAAAAATAATAAAAGTCGTTTTTATTTGTAATTAATAAAGTCAAAATTGGCTCTTTGTTATAACTCTGAAGTTAGGGAAATATGAGATTGTGGTTCATTTTGAAAATTAAATACTAATTGAGTGTTTTAGTGATTTAAATCAATTTTTGTTTCTTTTGACTAGTTCTGCTTTAAAATTTAGATGTCTTGTTGCTGTTTTTGTAGGATAGATTTTAATATTCCTAAAAATAATTTTAAATTTAGGTTTCAGAGGAAACACTTCGTACTGCCAAGTACTGAAAATAACATATTTAAAATAATAACTAATAATAAATCAATGAGTAAAAACTCGTAAAAACAAAATCATCCGGTAGTGGTGTAATGACAAAGCTGTTGCTTCATAAGTGAGAGATTCTGCGTTTATCGCTGAATATAAGTCTTATGTTCATCGAAAAATTTTAAATTTTATAGTAAAATATTTTAGCGTTCAAAAATTATGACCATATAAATTTTAATTTTTGAACGCCAAGAGATAATACTGTAAAACTTAAAATTTATCGATAAATTTAAGTCTAGTTAAAGGCAGTGCAAAAAAATTTCATCAATTTTTTCTCTCACGTTTTGGGCAGGGGTAACAGAATTTTGGGGCTTTTTTGTTCCCAAGTTCCAATCAACGCAATTTTTTGCAAAGCATCCTTATTTGACATAAATATAAACATATAAATGTTTGGAGTTTGCTCCATGTCTGGAAGTTAGCTATCTCAAAGACCAAAAAATGCTGACGGTGCCCCTGTTAATTTGACTGTAGAATATATAGAAATAATGTGATAAATATTAGTATAACATATTATAATGCCTAAAAACAGATTAAAAATAACAGTTTTTTTTGTTTTGTAAAATAATGTTGTGTTTACGCTGGAATACTGACGTTGCTTTGATGTCAAAAGTAAAAACGTAAGGAAAGCAACGTTGTTTCGTTTTGACCTTAATTAGACTAACGTTGGTTTTACGTAAAATAACCAACGTTGTTCCAACGTCTTTTTAATGTTAACATTAAGACATTAGACGATAAGGTTTTTCCGACGTTGTTCCAACGTTTGGTAGACAAACGTTATGATGGAACATCGGTGGAATTGAGTTAAATTGCGTCGCGACCAAAATCCAACCAATTTACAACAACGGCTCGACGTCTTTTTCTGGGCATTGTCTAAAGAAACAAAACTTTTTATCAGACAGTACATCGAAAGCTTTCCAACTAAGGAAAGCCATTATCTTGGGTAGCCTATATGCTATCTAGATGCCACTTTAAATGTTAAAACTATGTATTGGCTGTTTAAAGCAAAATACTTTTGTTAAAAGTTGGAAACAAAAAAGTTTTTCAACTACTTTAAAGAAAGCATTAATCTTTCCTTTGGATGGCCGTAAGTTGACATATGCTGCACTTGTCAAGAACTTAATCTAAAGTTAAAATTCCTTGTCTCAATGAGGCAGCAAAAAAATGTGCTCAATCTGAACTTGATGTATATAAATGGGAAAAATATTTATGATTGAAACCAATGACAAGGACAGAAGTCAAATTATATAATTGTGTTTTGACATTACGCAGAACATGCAAATCCCACAAATACCAGTGCAAGAAACCTTCTATCTGAGGCAACTTTCACTTAATGTTTTTTGTATTCTTAACAAAGCACACATTTTTTTTTACCACCAAGGCAAATCAGGCAAGGGTCCAGATATGGTGTATTCCCTTCTATTTAACTATTAAATGAAGGCAGAGAAACAGCTCAACGAACTTCACTTATTCTCAGATAATTGTTAGGAAAAAATAAAAACCATTCATTATCTATACTTTTTTGAGCCATGACTAGTTTAAAGAAATTTTAAAAGACTGAGCGATTCTATCCAATAAGAGGACGCTCCTTTCAACCGCGTGATAGGGATTTTAGCATAAAAAAGCGCGAACTAAACCAACACGAAAGGCTGTACAGAAGGGACCAAGTATGTGGTCTTGTTAAGACACCTTCTAAAAGTGATAAATTTGTGGCAAAAAAAATCTTTAACAATTTTCGACTTCAAGTCGTGGTGGCCGCAATTTTACAAAAAAGGTTTTGTTTCCAATAAAACCAAAAATAAGCATATAAAAAAGAACAAAAATCAGTACTTTTTAATGAGTTCATGCGCTGCACATATGATATAAAATTTCTATTAAAGGTTATTAGCCAACCTTTCATCGATTCTATAATGAATCATAGTGTTTTTTTTAGATCAACTGGTTGCTCAAACTTATGCTTTTAAAGTAAAGAAGCTTACCCTGCAGGAAAAGTACCAATAAAAATTGACAAAATGGCACACATAAAAAATAATACAACCCTACATTCCAGTGGAGTTTGAAGACTTTTATGCTAAAAATTATATATAGCCAACAACAGAAATTGTTGAAGTTGAAAATGATGACTAAGTTTTTGTTGCTCCAACTGCTTATCTCAGGCTGAAGAGAATTCTTTGAAGAGAGTATATCTTTCTAAAATTAGTTCTTTATATATAGGAGTGTAAATAGTTCTTTATATATAGGAGTGTATGTAAATATTGATATCTTGATGTTTTTAGTAAATAACATTATTATTTAAAAACATTTATGGTTTTTTTTTTTCA